>NC_080834.1:17652985-17954131 GCF_030435755.1 Ochotona princeps | reverse complement strand
ATTTTTAAAAAAGAGTAAAATTATTTACAGTTTAATGGGTGTCTGCAATGATGTGGGTGCTATACTAAGGGCTTTGTAAGTACTCTGTTTCATGAAGGGTTAAAGGCGAGACAGAATCTTATTCCATAGAGAAAAACATCGAGAGAAGCAATCGAAGGATTCAAGGTCACATAGTTAATGATGGAATAGAATGGAATGTGATTTAAAGACCTGTGAAAGTTCTGTCCAGCATATCACATGGCATTCCTATCTGAGTGGAGAGACTAATACTTATATGCAATGTTGATCATGAAATACAATATTTTTTTAAAAAAAACATGGCCTCTGTGATGAGTGTTGGAGCTACCAGGTAAACACATGTATTGCATCCAGGAGAGGCCGGGATGCTGCCTCTGGCTCCTGAATCCAGCCAAGGTAGAATATGGGAGGGAGAGATGGCAGCTGACGTCATTGGGCTCCTGCAGCTTCCTGCTCACCTGCACTGAGCTCTCACCTGCCGGCTGCAGTCTCCAGGGGCTGAGCGCATTTGGGGAGTGAAACAGTGGTTGGGAGAACTCTATCTCTCTGCTTCCTAAATTAAAAAAAACTATATATTCGCATGGGCTCGGCGCGATGGCCTAGCAGCTAAAGTCCTCGCCTTGAACGTGCCAGGATCCCATATGGGCGCCTGTTCTAATCCCGGCAGCTTCACTTCCTATCTGGCTCCCTGCTTGTGGCCTGGGAAAACAGTCAAGGACGGCCCCAAGCGTTGGGCTCCTGCATCCATGTGGGAGGCCTGGAGGAAGTTCCTCCGGATTGACACAGCACAGCACCAGCCGTTGTGCTCACTTGGGGAGTGAATCATCGGATGGAAGATCTTCCTCACTGTCTCTCCTCCTCTCTGTATATCTGGCTTTGTAATAAAAATAAATCTTTTAAAAAAATATTCACATGAAAAATCAAAACCATAGGTTTACAGGTCTAGTTAATGTATAAATTGTTTACATACTGATTATAAGCATGTTCATCTCTGTAGGCTTATTGCAGGAACTCCAAGACATTCAGCTTTCAAAAGCCTCAGGGAGGGTAGATTTTTGATCTTTCGTCTCTACATAGAATATCTGTCTTTCGTATGTGTCTGATTTGGGGAAACAATAAAAGAGAATTATTAGTGGCTCAACCCAGCAAACAGATCGAGTGATTAAGCTGGGTAATAGAATTAAAAAGGAAAAATAAAGTGTGATCATAAAATAATGAAAATGCAATTCTAGCCTTCCTGGAAAGTTTGCTAGGAATCAGCATTACGACTTTACTGTCAGACCTCAAATGCATGCAAAGAAGGATTTTCTGATAAGAAGGAAACCACATTCAAGACCCAAAGAGTAATGGAGAAGAATGAGTGCCAAGGGAGAAATTTTGGAGGCCTCAGCTGGATCAGTAATGATTTCTTCTGATAGTGTGTGCCAGGTAAGCTTGAATCTCAGCTCCTCTTTTAGTCACTGCAAAAGGCAAAACTAACTGCCTTTCAAAGAAATCTTAAGACTGAAGGACTTGCAAAAAAAAAAATCAAAAAATTAAAAATTTTAAATAAGATGTTCTTAAGAATTACAAAATCTTATTGAAGGGCAGTTCAGTGCTGGATGGGTAAGAGCCTAGGTTGTTCAGAAGAGTCAGCACTTTAAATCAGCAGTGTCCAGGGGGACACTCAAGATAACCCAGGAGAATTCAGAAAGATCAGCGTAACTCCCATGTATATTAATTTACTAAAACCCCAGGCTTCCCAAGCTTCTGTTGTTTATATTGCACATGAACTAATTATTCAATATTATGTGAAAATTGCCCATAAATATTACATATAACACATACATATAGTACTATAATACATAAATCTATGTAGATCTATTATTAACCAGCAAGGTGGGGTCTATTGAAACCTGTGGACCCTTGCTCCAGCCCCATTCAGGACAGACTGTAGGACAGACTCTCAAATGGCAGAGGCAGCGCCTCCACCAAGTGACTGGTTTTATCCGTAATAGAACCATAGGAGGATGTGCGGAGGAAGCTTTTAAAAGCTTTGACTGTTTACCACTTTGGCTTCTTTCCTATCTTATATGCACTATGACTTGGACATAAGCTTATACTGTTGAATGAGCTACTCTTGCTGGGGTGAAAGCCCAGAGGAGTATCTGTCTCATGTGCTCCCCTTGCTGTTAGAGAAAGATTATGATGGAGTGGAACAAGGCAGGCCACAGCTGATAAACCCTTGGGCCTCCATGGCTGGGACTCGTGCAGGAGAAGTGGCTCCACTGACTGGGGCTGGGGAAGTCGTTAGGAAGTTGAACATGAAATACATTTGTGGAATGACTTAGCGCTGAGAGACTCAGAGTCAACAAACCGAAGTCCTCAAGCTAGAGTAACTGTATCTTGTTGTTGCACGAGGTCAGGTGAGTCCAATCCCAGCTGAGTTGCAGAAGAAGGACTGGGTATGTGAGAACATGAACCCGTTTTACCTTGTAAGGAATGTAAACAACAACTCCCTTGAACATTTTCTTTCTTCATTTGTATAGGGAAATTTGTGGGGCGCCAGTTTTGAACATGGATGTCCCTTGCATGTGTAACTCTTCTGAAAATACCCAACTGTAGCAGATAGCACTCATCACTCTGGGCTTAAGCCAACTAGTATTTTATGTACCCTCTCAGGGACAGACATTTTTAAATATTATAGAAATAGCTCATTACAGTCAATGCTGGAATTTTCCCAGGCTTTATTTTATAGCTAATTCTTGTGCAATTTTCCATAATTTTTATGGAAAACAACTGAGAGTGTAATTCAGTGATAACTCTCAAAAGGAAAATGTTAATTATTTTACTCTCCATGACTTTTCTAGGAGAGAATTTTTCAGCCTCATGTGCGCCTCATTAATTTGAATACTGGGTTTCGTAAAAGGACTTCCAGTGTGTGTGTGTGCTTCTACAATTCAACATATGTTTCCCAGGTTTACTTTCCCCTGCCCGGATAACAGTTCCCTTTCTTGCAGATTTACTTTAAGGGCTGTTCCAGAGACCTTCCCTTGGCTATAGCGCTCTCCCACCCTTGGCAGAGAAGAGATTCCATTTGGTGTTTTATTGGGGAAGGGGGTGCTTCAATGACTAAACTCAGGCTTTACAGAAACTAGTTGTGGAGCTGTCTCTTTTCTACACTAAGCCTGGAGTTCTAGGATGACAAAATTTCTACAAATTTTATTTTCTTTTACATTTTCAGTGCATAGCAATGTTCTAAAATCTCATATGTTTCTCATATGTATTGTTAGAGAAACACGAATTATTTTCAGAACCTTAATAAAGCACAACTAAAAATATCCTGCAATCTACTGTAGAATTGTTATAGAAATTTACTATTTACTTCACATGATCAACTTGCTCTCACATTAAATAAACCATTCAGCTACTTGGAACAAAGCTTCTTGCGTTTGGTTAATGTTAATGGTGTGATATGAATCAATTACTCTGCTCAGAGCTTCATATTGAGTTGAGAGAACTGTGGGTAATCGTCTTTTGAGAATATGAGCACCTAAAACTACAACTAATAAATTAGACTCAGGGAAGCAAGGTGATACTTCGGCCTGTCTCTTCTTCGAAAATTGTTTGTTTTGGTCTCTTTCTATCATCTCACATTAACAGCTACAGTTCAAAAGGAATTATTACTTTAATATAGTGGAATTCCCTTTTTGTCCTAGGCAGCCATGCAATGCTTGCTTTAAAAAATGTAGTCCCTTGATAAATTTATTTTATGCCAGTTTCACTCTGGATGAAAAATAAATGTTTTAACCTATGAATTCATGTTTCAGAGAGTCTGCTGGGCTGGCGTATTGCACATGCCTTTCAGTTCTACATGTAGATGAAGGGAAGAAAACAAAGTAAATTGTATGACCTAGATAAAAATCATATTCCTTTACACTCCCTTGTTTTTAAAGCTTGATACTTTCTTAAGTCTTGAGAACTGATTTCTCATGAAATATTCTGTTATCACTAATGAAAAATGATAGAAAGAGAAAAGATTATTGGCAAACAATCTTCAACTACATCTCCATTGTTTGCAAAGTTAGTATCACCCAAAACATGGAATAAGAGGAAACAACGGTAACCCTGGGAACCCAGATTAGGAGACTTCAGAAAATCTGTTTCTTCCTATCACACCAAAACCAAGGTTGTGTGAGAGCTTACTTCCAAGGACGTGTGTGCTTATTTTTTTCTTTGTAAATCAGGTGGAGCTCTCAAAACATAGGGATGGAAGTTTAGTCCCTTTGTTTGTTATCCATAATTTTCAGCTTGTGTTGTCAAATTTGCATTTGAAGGCGCTATTAAACCACAGCATCAAAATAACGATGACAGTTGCTGCAAAATACAAGAAATCAAAAGAAGAAGGAGGGGAAAACTCCTGAAGAGCAGAATAGTTCCAAATGCAGTAATTACATGGAGCTGTGACGAGCTTCATTCACATAGAATGCATACTTGGAGCAAGGCAGGAAGTGCTGTACAAAGAACTCTGAACAGAACCTGCAATTCCCATCAGGCAGCGCTGGGCAGGGGCTGCTCTACCCATCTACACCAGAGTGACTCAGAAAAGGAAGCAATCCGCGAGGAAGTCATGGTAAAAGAAAGATACACGTAGTTTGTCTTTGTTAAACCAAGGGTTACTTGGAGAGAGGTGGGTCTCTAACTATTCAGCATTTCCTGCCTATTCTGGCTGGGAAAAAAACTGGTTCTTTCAGATAATGATGAAATATAATGCTGGTTGGCCCCAGCGCAGTAGCCTAGTGGCTGAAGTCCTCGCCTTGAACACGCTGGGATCCTATATGGGTGCTGGTTCTAATCCTGGGCAGCCCTGTCTTCTGTCCAGCTCCCTGCTTGTTGCCTAGGAAAGCAGTCGAGGATGGCCCAAAGCCTTGGGACCCTGCACCTGTGTGGGAGACTCAGAAAAGGCTCCGGGCTCCTGGCTTTGGATTAGTGAAGCTCCCATCATTGTAGTCACTTGGGGAGTGAATCAATGGATGGAAGATCTTCCTCTCTGTCTCTCCTTTTTCTATTTATTTATTATTTATCTATTTATTTCTAAATAAAATTAATTTTTTAAAAGAAGTATAATGCTGGTCAACATACAATTGTTTTAACTAAAACAATACATTTACATAATTTTCCTCTATTTTTACTGTTTCAAATAGTACTCAAGATAAAGCAACCCACTCTCCACACTTCATTTCTATCTCCGGAGGCAAATGATTTAAACTCTTGGTTGATGGTGTTTCTTCTGCAATATCTGCCTCCTTCACATTTCTAACAAGCATGGTAATATTACTATCAGTTGCCAGTTTTTAGCATGATCTCTTTTTCAAAAACCATTTATTTATACAATTTAGCCAAAAGGCGGAGTCCACCGATTCACTTCCCAAATGCCCACTACAGCAAGGGGTGGGCCAGGCTGACGCCGGGAGCCTGGGACTCAACCCAGGTCTCTCACATGGACAGGCAGCCAGCCCTTTGAGCTAACACCAGCTGCTTCCCAAGGTACACATTAACAAGAAGCTGGAACTGGAAGCAAAGGTGTGACTCCAACCCAGGCACCCTGATAAAGAATGTGAACATTCAAGTGGCATTGGACCTGACGCACCACACAACTGCTGCTAAATATTCTCACCTCGTTCCCTGTTGCTATGCGCCTATGGTTTGGGTATTATTGGGTTTGCGCTTATGATCTCTGGTCAAAGGCTGGATGCCCAAGGATGGTACTACTGGCAGATGGAGAAATTCTTAGGAGATAGTTCTGACAGGACTGCCTTCTGTCCCAGGGCACACGCTTCTCTTTGGGTGGGTATTGTAGGATTTCATGGGAGTTTTCACAAGAGAATTCATACACGAGCCCAAGGTTGGCTCCACACAGTGCCTCCTGCGTCAAAGCTCACTGTGACGTCCCCCTTCTGCACCTGCTTCGCCTTCTGCCCTATTGCCTTCAGCAGCACCTGCATCAGGCCGCTAAAACTTTCGGTCTCCACGACTTTCTTTCATCAGTAGCTGATCTCAACTATTTCATGACAGTAATGAAAAGCTGGCTAATACATAGGTGTTCAGGGGCAGTGCTGGGGTGCAGAGTGAAGGCACTGTCTGTAATGATAGAATTCCATCTTGGCAATGTTGCAGTCCCAGCTACTCCACTTCCAATCCAGCTTCCTGCTAATGTAGCTGGGAAGTAGAAGATGATGATCCAAGTGACTGAGCGTCTGCACTCTGGGGGAGACCTGGATGAAGCCCCAGGCTCCTGACTTCAGCCTGGCCCAGCCGTGGCTGTTAATGGCCAGCAGGTAGAAAATCTCTGTGTGTGTCTCTTTATAATTTTGCCTTTCAAATAAGTAAGCAAACAAATAAATCTTAAACATATGCACTGGTGCCTCACTTTTCCCCAAACACCCTTGAAAAACAGATCACCCACACTTCTCCATGTCTCAGCTCATTCCCCTGCGGCAATACTGAGGATACTTTAAAAAAAAAAAAAAACCAAGAGAAAACAGAATGAAAAGATAAGTTAATCTTGGCACAAAATTTTTCTGAAACTCCTGCATAGTTTCTCTTAACTTCCCAAGACCCCTCAAATTTGGTTAAACTGTGAGCCAGTCTATTTTGTAACTCAGTATTACCACTGAGCTAAGCAGTATTCTAAGATTACCTATCTCTCCCGAGCAATTAATGATTGCCTGTTTCCACTTCTGCATAGGTCCCGGTATGTGCCACTAAGACACGTTCAAAATGTTCGGGAATAAATGTGTTTTATGAAAAAATATGTGCAAGTGTCAAAATGATTTGTATTAAATGAATTTGTCTCTTAATCTATTTCTCATACTCCAAATTTTTCAGCAGATCTGTCAGATGCTTATCATGAATATTTTCTAAATATTTAGTAATATCAAATGCCCCAATTATTCTAAGCCTTCTTTTTTTCAAGAACTTTTCTTTCATAGCTCTCTCTATTATGTTTTTCCAAAGTACTATTTCTGTGTTGGCCTGTTGTATGCTAATGTCTGGGGCTTCTTTAATCTTTCTTTTGATATGGATTTCCTTTTTCTTACATCCCATGGGTCCTTCTCTCTCTCTCTCTTTTTTTTTTTTGGTATATATTTTGCTTTATTCTCCTTTGTTGCCAACAAATGGATTGTCAATATTTCCTAAACAAGAGGGCACAAAAAGTAAAAAAAAAAAAAACCCAATTGGCCCATGCATATAGAAAAATATCCTATTGTTGTTCTCACACTTGAGTTTTGATATACCTGGTACGAAATTTGATCTTAACATGACTTCCCTCAGAAGTTTAAAGGAATTTTCTACATTCTCCTAACTTTTAGTGTTGCTACTGAATTGTTTAATGCCCATTAAAAAATATATTTTAAATGAATTTGCCAGTTTAACATTTTTCAAGAGTAATTATTTCTTTCTTCTTATTTGAAAGAGAGCGAGCGAAAGCACACTCCATTTGGCTCACTCCCCAAATACTTTAGGAGATGAGGTTGGATGGGAGACCAGGCCAGGCAGTATCCAGCAGCCTAGAACTCACATGGGTGGCAAGGGCTCCAGAACTTGAGCCATCATCTCTTGGATCCTAGGTGTGATATATCAGGAAGCTGAAATGACAAATAGTCAGGCTTGGAACCCAGACTCTCTAGTATGATCTGCTGGCCTCCCAAGCAGTTTTCCACTTTGAAAACTATTAGGACTTTCTCTTCAGTCCTTGTGTTTTGAAATTTCATGATGCCCTGCCTTGCTTTGGTTGGTGCCTCTCTCTCTCTCTCTCTCTCTCTCTCTCTCTCCCACCCTCCCTCTCCCTCTCAGCCTCTCATTTATTGTGCCAGACACCAGTGGCACCTTTCAGTCTGTAGACCTGTGTCTTCCAGGTCTGCCAGATTTTCATGTATTACATCTTTGGTATCTTTTCTCCTTTTTAATCTTCTATTTTTCTCTTTTGAGACTTTCTATGAGTCATACATTGTGTCTCCTGACTTAGTCTTCCCACCTTCAAAAAAAAAATCACTTGCCTTTTAACTTTAATTTCTCTTGGCTGTTCTTCTCTCTGGACTGTTTTTCCAACTTCATCTTCCATCTCTTTTACTTAGTGTTTTTATTTTCATCTTGGGTTTTAGGATCTTGTTCTCTGATTTCTATGGCAAGTTTTGCATATATAGTCTAAGGTGATCTCACTGAGCCATGTTGTAACACACCTGGTTGAACTCAAGCAGGTCCTGCCATTTGTTTCAAATCAATAGAATATGTATGAACATTCATAATTAAACAAGATACTAAAAGGCAACTTAACACTTTTTTTTTTAGCACTTATTGACTATGAGTGACATATCAGCTTTTATTTGTTCTTTAAGAGACTTACAAATGATTATAGCTAGAGGCTTTTTTTTTTAAATCTCTGAGCCATTTGGTTTTCCAGAAATATATTTGTAATCTCCACCTTGTGGGGTCACTGCCTTGTAAGAGCAAGGAATGGGAAGAAGCCAGTGTACTACCATCAACACCCTTACTTCAAAACAACTATCTGTAACTTTCTCTAATGTAACTTTCTTTAGTTTTGAGATTTCCACTTACCCCTCTCCTCCAACAAATCAGGAAGTAAAACAACAACCCTCAATTACAGTTTTTTGCATGTTTCTGTGCTGTAAATTCTTTCCCAAGGATGACTGTGAGCTACCAATGTGACATGAACGGTCACAGAGGAAGAGATATGTTTTTGTTTGTTTGTTTTGAGATTTATTTATTTATTATTGGAAAGGCAGATCAGATTTATGGAAAGAAGAGACAGAAAGATCTTTTGTCTGCTGGTTCACTCCCCAAGTTGCTCCAACAGCCAGAGCTGAGCTGATTTGAAACCAAGAGCCAGGAGCTTCTTCTGGGTCTCCTATGTTTATGCAGAGGCCTAAGGTTTTGGGCCATCCTCTACTACTTTCCCAGCCATAAGCAGGGAGCTGGAAGGGAAGTGGAGCAACTGGGACATGAGCCGATGCCAGTATGGGATCCCGGTGCATGCAAGGTGAGAAGTTAGCACTGAGTCATTGAGCCTGAAAGTGGGTCTTGAAAACCCTGCTGGGTTATTTTTACTGGACCCTAAGTCTGAAGAATCTCTATTTCAGTTTCTCTAGAGAACAATCTTCTAAATATTCATACATTACATCTGAATAGGTCACTGTTATTGCCATATCCTCAATCTGAAAGAAGAAAAATGCATGGAAAATGACATTTTGCATTAAAATCTCCTGTGTCCCAACTATTAGTTCAATTCTAATAATCACAGAACCTCAGAATTTCAATGGAAAAGAATGAAATTCCAGAATGTGGCTATGAGTTTTCTCAGATGCCATAGAAAGTTCACTGTTGGCGCATTTTGTCTGAGCTACATCCAGGCCAACCTTCTTGGGGTAACCCAGAAGAAAAGGCAGTTTTAGAGGTTGCCCCTTAACAGGTGAAGTGCCTTCAATTTGAGTACATACTTCCTTGAATTGAGGTTTAAACTCATCTTCCTCTGACATATCCTGAGCACTGCCAGCACAAGGGGTAAATTTCCTGGGAGCTCACCATGTCTCTCTTCCCTGGCAGTTCAGCCAAACCAAGTCAGAGTAAAATTGAGCAAGCTAACAGTGCCCCTGGGCCTTGCCTGATGGCCCAATTCTGTGGCAGGACCCAGTTCCAAAGCACTTATTCTATGTTTGAAAGACAGAGTTATAAGACTTGTTGGCATATTCTCTCGGACATAGGGAAGGGCAGCAGACAGAAGTCAGCCAAGAAGCTCCCTTCCTGTCCTTCCCTGTAAAAGGAGAAAGCCTTTGTGTGGTGTGTTGAGTATAGCACAGCAGATGTTTGTACCCCAAGAGAGAGGGCATAGTTCTAGGGAAATCTGGCTGGTGTTTGCATCTGTCCTCCTCTCTACTGAAGACTTTCTTTGTGGTCCTTCTAATCTCTGCTGAGATCTCCAGGCCAGCAGAACAGGTGCCCTGTAAGGAGGGGCAGTCTCTCTGAAGTTGCAGGCTGTGGCCGTCGTGCTCCATATGGGACTTTCCACAGCAGAAGATGACAATAATGAGGACCCGGGGTGCATTGCTTTCCAAAAGAGATTCCCTACGCCACATTTTATGAAACTCCACACAAGTTCGTTCCCAAGACACTTTGTGCCTAGATTTCTGTCTTACCGAATGCACTAGTTTGCCTCCCTTTTTTTTTAAGGAAGTAAAGTCAATTCCTTTTTTAGAATTATAGGAAACAAATGCAGTAAAGTATAGAATAAATATATAAACAGGATGTGTGTGTGTGTGTGTGTGTGTGTGTGTGTGAGAGAGAGAGAGAGAGAGAGAGACATGAGGGTAGATATTAGGAAAGAAAAGTATTAACATTTAGAGATAGAGATAAGAGAAATTACTATTTTTATCACTGCTGCAATTTTTTTACTGTGGTATAATGTACATAATATAAAATTTAATAATTTTAGCCAAGTTTAAGTTTACAGTTCAGTGGCATTAAATACAATGTAGTATAACCATGCCTATTGTTTCTGGAAGCTTTTCATCATATTAAATAGCAAGTCTAACCATTAAACGGTAATTCCCAGCCCCTAGTAACCTCCACTTTGTAAATTTTTCTGTTCTAAATAGAGAAATCATACAATATCAGTTATTTGTATATGTCTGTAAAGGCATATGTTTTTAAAATTTATTCATATTGTATTGTGTATGAGCAACTAATTTTTGCAGTGCTAAAAGGGCCCATCATTCATATTCATATTTTATTTATCCATTCTTCTGCTGATGTATATTTGGTTTCTTTTCAGTTTCATTGTCCATCATGTGACCAATTATGAACAGTCATCTTCAAGGGTATGTTTAATGGCAGTCCTACATTTTCCTTTTGGAGAAATTGTCACTGCTTTCCACAGAAATTTCACTATTTAGTATTTCCACAAGCAATGCACAGGTGAACACAGGTGATTTTTCTATGTCGTTGTTTGCATTTTTTATTTATTTTTACTTTTTTTAAATAGTCATGTTATCAGAGTGGAGTGCTATCCCACTGTTGTTTTGATTTGATTTTTCTATTTTCTTTTAAAAAAAATCTGTACGTATTTACTTGAAAGGCGCCGCGACAGAGTTCTTCACATGCTGGCTAACTCCCTAGATGCCTGGGATGGTGAGGACTGGCCAGACTTGAGCCAGGAGCCAGGAGCCAGGAGCCAGGAGCCAGGAGCCAGGAGCCAGGCACTCCATGCAGGTCTCACACGGGGCAGACAGGGACCTGAGCACTTGGCTCACCGTCCTTTGCCCGGCAGTAGATGGGCAGGAAGTCGGACTAGAAGCAGAGGAGCGGGAACTACAACTGGCATTTGAGTGTGGGAGGCAGGCATCACTGGTGGCTGCTGCAAGCACTGTGCCTCAGCACCAGTCCATGCTTCCTTGACATTTGCATATTCTCTTTAAAGAAATGTCTATTCACGTCACTTTGTCTGCTTTTTCACTGTGTTTTTTAAAAAAAACTTTTATTTGTTTCCAATTACTTTCTTAAAGATATTCATCCCATAGGGCCCAGCGCGGCAACTTAGTGACTAAACTCCTTGCCTTGCACACGCCAGCATCCCATATGGGCACTGGTTCATGTCCTGGCTGCTCCACTTCCCATCCATCTCCTTGCTTGGGGCCTGAGAAAGGAGCCGGGGACGGTCCAAAGTCTTGGGACCCTGCACTCACATGGAAACCCAGAAGAAGCTCCTGGCACCTGGCTTTGGATCTCTCCAGCTGTTGTGGCCACTTGGGGAGTGAATCACTGGATGGAAGATCTTCCTCTCTATATATCTGACTTTCCAATAAAAATAAGTGAATCTTTAAAATATTTTAAAAAGATATTCCATAGATGAGAGTTTATGGTATGTAGTTCAGTTTCTTAATTTTGCATAAAACCAATGAGGTTACTTGTATGTGTGCCTTTTTCCCTTCACTTCCACCAAGGTCAGCGACCAAGATTATGTATCTGCCTCATTTTTAATTTTCCCAACACCTAACTCATATTTCAAAAAAGGGAAATAGAAGTATTCTGATTTCATAAATGTCTGACACTCTTTCATGTTCTTGGATCTTGCTACAATCCCTCTGTTTGCTCAGATCCCTTTATCTGGTCTCCAACTTTATCTTTCAAAACACAGTCTTCAGTGGAAAGTGGCTAGAGCTCTCTGCTTTGTCCCTCCACATTGTGTACAGCATCATGATACTTCGTCTGTGGGGCTGCTTGCCTTCTTACATGGGTGGTCCATAAGGACAGAGTAGATGCCCTATTGGTCTTTATATCCAAACCACCTGTCAAGGATCCTGCAACATAGCAGATATACACTAAATGTATATTGAGCAAGGGTGATGTGGAGCTTTGTTGAACAAATATAGGGTTGTTAAATAGCCACAAACAATGCTCAAATATCCCTTCACATAGGAGGTCAGGCGACAATTGTAGAAAAAGGCTTCGTAGCTTGCAAAGGGTTTCCACAGGCTATATTTTGTTTGATCTGTACATGGGCCCTGTAAAAGGGTGACTTGGCCTCACTTTTCAAAAACAGCGCCCTAGAGAGGCAGTGATCTGCCCCAAGGAACACAGCTGGTTTTGTCCTGATCAGCGAGGCCCTCTCCCGCTGCAGATCACACTTGGCTGCCTCCTGTAGGCACATGCTTGCTGATGGGCTCGATTTACCCTTGCAGCTAAATGCCAGACTCCTGAGCAAATCAGACTTAGAATAAAATGTTAATTCAGAAGCTCAAAGATAAGCTGAAACGCTTTGTTCTGAAATGGAACAGGGTTACTGAACCAATTCCTACAAAAGCAAATCTCTGAAATAAGCAAATAGAGATGAATTATCCAAGAGAAAACAAAAGAAACTCGATTTCTTTTTAATTTATTTTGTTTTATACATAGAAAATGCCTCTTATATGCACACGTCCACATGTCTTTCTAGCTTTCCTTAAATTTTTGGTAGAAACAAAGAAATCTGTGAGTCCACATATCCTCGGTTTTCCATTCTCGATTTTGTTTGATTTATTGAATTCTCATGATATTTCTAAGAGATTCTAATTATCTGGTGAGAGTCTATATCTTGGAGTATGTGCATATATTTTTTGAGCCTAATAATCAAGACGAAAGTGTGCATCGGAAAAATCCAGTATCTGCACTCACTCCACGTCAGTTTCCATTTTTTCTTCTTCTCTTGATCCTCGTCTCAGTGTGCCCAGTGATGTCTGTCTGAATGGCAGATGCTCTGCATGTGGCGTGCAAGCTCTGGAGGATGTGGGACTCTGCCTCAGAGATTCTCTTCACACTCTGGCAGTCAGAAGCAGGTCTCCAGAATCAATCGCTTGAGACTAGTTTCAAATTTTGTGATGGGTTCTTTCTGTGACGCCCTGCATGTAGAACACAGCTCCCTGGTGTGGCTCGTTCGGAGGGTTAATAAAGCTCCCCATCTTGGTGAGCCTTGAATACCATTCCCTCCCAGGGCTCCGAGATTGCCCAGCACTGTACTCAGGTTCCTAGCTTGTGTTTGCATTCTTCACTTCTAACTGTAAAGCTTAACAATCAGCAAATACCATGATATGAAAATACGCAAAGAATATTCGGGTTACTAAATACATCATCCTGAGCTCTTGGTCCTTTTAGTGTGGCTGCTCTAAGTAAGTTAAAACTCTACTTTCCCCGCATCCACATGAGGTTGAGAAAAGCTGTGTGGGTTTATCTACCTTTTTGAAGCCATCTTCTGTCCTAAGCAATCTAAGACTCAACAAGTATCAGGGGAGAATGATAGAGGACATATATATGATCTTGGATCTAGAGTTGGGAACACAACTTAGTTTTAGAAGTTCCACATAGTTTGTGTAATTGACTATAATGACTGTTTACATCTTCTGAGGGGTTAACTGCTATTAGCCTGCATATATGGTTTTATGTTTTTCTCTCCTAACCTATCAGACACTTGCATATTCCCCCTCCTTCCTCTGAATCTAGAAGAAATCCTTCTTGGCGTACACATTAATGCACTGAGATTAGAAAAGAGGGGGGTGAAGAGGCGGAGGCAGAGCAGTGAAGCTTGAAAGTGGAAGGTGAATTTCCTCAGGTCTAGGTGGGTTGGGATGTGTTGAGTGTAAGGAGCAGGGCGTCTGAGCAGCCGTGGGCTGAAGCACCTGCTGAATCTGCTCTGTGGAATCAAGGGGGTCCTGATTTGTAGAATGTGCTGAGTTCCATGGTATAAATATTCCTTTGACAACTGTGAGCTAGCCATGCGAATTGAACCAGCAAGAAAGCTTTGGCCCTATCATTAGCTGGAAAGGAAATAAAGAGGAGAGAAAAAGGATGATTTAGATTTTTAATCACCTTGTTTTTTTTTTTTATAATCTATTTTATTGTGTTGTTGTTGACAATCTTCATAGTTAATTACAGTTAAAGAAAGAAAAAGAGAAAAAAAAAGGTTCAGGGGGATAGGGAAGTGGGCAATACTATTATGTCCATATTGTTTCCATCTTGTATCTGAGGTAAAGGAGGATATTGAGGGAGAAGCCCCACCCGGTTTCCTGCCCACCCCGAGTCCCGGATGTGGGGCATGCTCTGAGATATGTGCTCGAGTGGTGTTAATAGTTCTCCAGTTATGAATCGCTGCCAGTTTCGCTCGATGAGGTCGTCCACTGGTTTTTTTTTTTTTTAGAAAGATTAAGGAAGCATAGTGTTGCACTGTTGAACAAGACCTTAAAGCCAGTTTTAAAGATAGCACAAGAATTACTTTATATAATCAGATCACAAAAAATAAAATAAGTTTATGTCCAAAAAAAAAAAAGGAAATGTAACGCTACTCTGACTAGTCCAAGTGCATCTACCGATGAAAAGGGGTGACTCTTAGAAGGAGAGGAGAAAGAGATAGACATTTGTTGAGCACTAATTGCATATCAGGTTTTCAGAGACTTCCGCCACAAACACCTCGCGGCAACCTTACAGGCTCACGATTGGACTTATCCTCCAGATGAGGAGATGCACGTTGAGAGATTTGAAGTAAATTCTCCAAGGCGAGAGACCTGGAAGCAGGGCATTCAGGACAAGAACCTGGTCCTTCCATGCCCAAGCCCATTTCATCTTTTACCACACTCTCTAGCACAAACCCCTGGCTCCACCAGGATCCAGGCAAAAGTCCAGCACCTGGGGAAATTACTGAATTGTTATGAGTTTCTCATTTATAGTATACACTCAGAGGACCCCTGCATCTGCCTTTTTAACTTTCTCTAATGGATTCTTTCTCTCCTTTTATTCTCTCTCTCTCTTTAAATATAAAGAGGTGTGGCCTAGCAGCTGAAGTCCTCGCCTTGAACGCGCCGGGATCCCATATGGGTGCCGGTTCTAATCCCGGCAGCTCCACTTCCCATCCAGCTCCCTGCTTGTGGCCTGAGAAAGCAGTTGAGGATGGCCCAAAGCCTTGGGATCCTGCACCCGCGTGGGAGACCTGGAAGAGGTTCCCGGTTCCCGGCTTTGGATGGGCGCAGCACCGGCCCGTTGCGGCTCACTTGGGGAGTGAAACATCGGATGGAAGATCTTCCTCTCTGTCTCTCCTGCTCTCTGTATATCTGACTTTGTAATAAAAATAAATCTTTAAAATATATATATATATATATATATATATATATATATATATATATATATTGGAAAGTAAGATCTAGGAGAAAAGGAGAGACAAAGGTCCTCCATCTGCTAGTTCACTCCCCAAATGGCCGCAATGGCTGAAGCCAGGAGTCTCCTCTGGGCCTCCCACGCAGATGCAGGGTCCCGAGGCCTTGGGCCTTCCTCCATGCTTTCCCAAGTCAAAAGCAAGGAACTGGATGGGAAGTAGAGCAGCCAGGACATGAACTGTCACCCATATGGGATTCTGGCGCATGCACGGTGAGACCTCTTATCTTATTCTCATGTCTAATATAAAGAATGAACAAGCACACTGTTAAGTTTCATCCCAGTGTGAAGGATTTAGTTAGTACAAGCCTTATATCCAGAACCAGGCATTTAGCCTAATAGTTAAGATCCCACAGCTCACATATGTATACCCGGGTTCCATTCCGTCTCTAGTAACTCTGTCATCCTGCTAATCAGTCTCTCTCTCTCTCTTTCTCTCTCTCTCTCTCTCTGTCTAAGATAAAGAAACAAAAGTATGTACACAGGAGAAGCTAAGACCTCTGCTAAAGGTCCGAATTTGGACCAGTCCCTCATAGAGGCTGTGACTTCCTTATTTTTGTTTGACGTTTATAGCCCTTGGGAGTCTAAGCTTCTACAATGGTTGTTCTTACTAATGAAGCTCAAGGTTACTTCTTTGGGTCAAATCAAGCTATTGCTTGTAGCTGCCATTCTGATCTGCAGGTATGGAAAAGCCTAACCTTCCTCCCGCCCACAATCACCACAGCCCTGGGCATCTCTTTTTAAGAGTCCACAGTCACACTTCCATGAACAACCATTACTTGGCCTTCTGCCAGCTTGCCTGCTGAGTGATTTCTTTAATTACTACACATTTCCCTGCCTCCAGGCATTCTTTAAACTCTGTAGTCACCTCCATCCAAGGAAGAGCTGTATCTTGTTGCAGGGTTCCTGGGATCATGATTCATGTTACACTGCTGTGAGGCAAAAGAAACCATTGAGTTGTCCATGGAAAGCCCAGAGGGCTTTAGTATTGGAAAAAGCTAAAAAGTCAGTGAATGACTACTGGGCAGAGCAAACACAAGTCCGTCAGAACATAAACTTAGAGTTATTTGACTGCTTTCCTTCAGTTTCATTCAACAGCCAGTTCATCTTTAAAGTCCATGTTCTCATGTGTAAGACGGAGCTATGAGAGGCTGGCTCTAAAGAGCAAACGTGGCGATGCGTGCTTGATGCTCAGCCCCGTCATCATCATAACCCCAGGATGCAGCACTGCACGGGTCATTCTGCAAGGTGTTTTGGAGATGGGAGATGCTCAGGAAGCATTTGTGCTTTGATTGGTTGATTGTATTTGAAGTTAGAAATGTTAGGAGCCTCTTGCAATTCTTACAGTGGAGAGGGTCAGACTCAGGTTGGGAAGCAGCAGGGCTCCTGGCGTTGAGAGAAGACTTCTATTGTTTTATTGTATTGTTCTGTCCTGTGGCAGAGCGTGTGTGGATAAAGAGGAACCCTTTTTCAATTAAGGCAGCACCTACGTGCATCCCTCGGAGCACTTTCGGGGAGACATTGCACATGTGGTATCTCTGCAGGAATCTTTTATCCTAACCCTCCAAGTTTTACACCCAAACCCTATAACCTGTGCCTGAACTTTCACTTTTCCCACTAGCGATAATATGGAAAGTAGTTGCTGCATAAAGTGGAAAAGTCACTATTTTACTTTCCTCTTTTGTTACTCAAATAGCATTCTGACAACATTCAATGAATATTTAAAAAGAGGTATCTGCTTTCAAGTTTCCCATGCCTATGAAGATTTTTCCCATTTTTCATGTTTCTTTTCAGTTTTATCCCTGTGTGTTTATTACTATCATAACAACTGTAAATGTTATACATACACAACATAAAGAATGCATACATTGTATGTTTATATATACTATATACTCAATTTTGCATTTTAAAAAAGATTTATTTATTTCTACTGGAAAGTCAGATATACAGAGAGAAGGAGAAACAGAGGAAAATCTTCTGTCTGCTGGTTCACTTCCCAAGTGGCTGCAATGGTTGGAGCTGGGCCAATCTGAAGCCAGGAGCCAGGAACTTCTTCCAGATCTCCCATGCAGTGCAGGGTCCCAAGGCTTTGGGCCATCCTCCACTGCTTTTCCAGGTTATAAGCAGGGAGCTAGAAGGGAAATAGAGCATCCGGGACATGAACCAGCGCCCATATGGGATCCCGGCACATGCAAGGCGAGGACTTCAGCCACCAGGCTACCGCACCAGGTCTTGCATTTTTAAACCTACTATCATGAGCATTTAAAAGTTTATAAAAGGCTTCAAATGTACTATTTGTAATGTCTCGATATGATTCGATTGAGAGAACCGATTAGTATTCAGTCATTGGTTTTCTTATAGAAGGAATTCAGGTTCTCACTAATCTAAGAGACGGTAATTCCACAAATTTCTCTGAATACTTATAGATATAAAACACATTTTACATGTGTATGTTACACACGTCTGTGTACACATCTGTGCTTTCCAGTGGATTATTTCCTTGTAAAACAGTCTTAAAATTAGATTTTTGAGGCAACAGCTAAGGGCATTTATGTAGAAGCCAGTATTTCTAGCACTCTCTCTGTGAGAATTAATGAAATGGCAAAGGTCTTTAAGATCTTGGGATAAAGAGAACTCTAACTATACTACAGACTAGCCTGTTAGTCTGTGAAATGAAGCTATGTGCAGCTTCCAGGAAAACTCATCAGAAGCAACGAGATTTCCTTTCAGATCATGTACCTCACTGACGCCTGCATATGCTATTTGTTTATATAATTATGCTAGGTTTGAAATTGGCAGAACCCTGTAATCTGGGATAGGATAGGGTAGTTCCAGGCCAGCAGATATATGATCTTGCTGGCTTGGCCTTGAACCTCATGTGGCCCTGCTAGTTTCCGGTCAGCTGGGCCCCAGCTCATGTGTTCTGGTGGCTCCCTGTCTGATTAGGAGGCACATGTTCAGCTTGCTTGCTGGGAAGACCACAGCCCTGGGGTCATCTTTGACTCTCCAAAATGGGTTACATCTTCAGCTTCTCAGATAGAATGGGCTGGCTGTGATGAAGAGAAGGGTCAGTGCAGCTGGGGACAGATGTCCTTACCTGGAGCCACGTACACAACCCTCAGGCTCCAGCTGCCCTTTTAAACAGAAGCAAAGCTAGTTATTAGCTTATTAGAAAATGAGCAATTTAACGGCCTCACTGGGGAACACAATGGTTTCACTCCAAGTTCAGAATAACATGAGAGAAGCAGCTAGTTGAATTACAGGGTTGGGAACTTCCAGCACTTGGGAATAATATTATCTGCCCCTCAAAAACACTAAGTTCTTTCAGCTAAAGGACCCAGAGAAGGAAGCAATCTTGAATGCTTGAAACTGTCAAGTTTCCTCCTGTGACAGTATTACCAGTGCACTTGCTGTGGACACAGTTGTGCTTCTTTGCAGCACGTAATTCTTCCAATTTCCTATCTTCTCATCGCCTTCCCAATCTTCCCATATTTCTGCGTTCCATGAGTCACAGTTTCAGGTGACAACACAAGTATGCCAGCCAGGAATATGCTGGTACATGTCACTGCCTGGCATGTCTGTACTTTTCTTCCAGCAAAATGTGTGATCAGTGGCTCGGCTGAGATGTCGGAGAGGTCTTGCACATTTCCTTACTGAAAAGAGTATGCTAAAACGTCAGACATTTTATAAGTCCAACATATTTGTGCAAATAGAAAATGGAACCTTTGAGGTATAATCTGATGGTCAGGCTAATTATTTCACTGTTAGATGGTTTAAGAAATAAATGAAGGCCCAGCTGTGTGGTGGCCTAGCAGCTGAAGTCCTCACCTTGAACGCGCCAGGATCCCATATGGGCGCCGGTTCTAATCCCGGCAGCTCGACTTCCCTTCCAGCTCCTTTCTTGTGGCCTGGGAAAGCAGTCGAGGACGGCCCAATGCCTTGGGATCCTGCACCCATGTGAGAGACCTGGAAGAAGTTCCTGGCTCCTGGCTTTGGATCGGCGCAGTACTGGCCTTTGCGGACTCTTGGGGAGTGAATCATTGGACAGAAGATCTTCCTCTCTGTCTCTCCTTCTCTCTGTATATCTGACTTTGTAATAAAAATAAACAAATCTTTTTTAAAAAAGAAATATATGAAAAGAATTTTTGTAAGAAGCATTTATTTGTGTATTTGTCCCTCCCTCCTCCAAACCCCTGCAGTGGCCACACTGAAGCTTCAGGCAAGAAGACAGCTTTGTTCTTGCCCTTCCTGGTGCTGTTAACATTCCTGGCATGGCTCACTAGTCTCTATGCCTAACAAACCACAGACAGGCACCACAGACACACATGGTCATGCAGAACGTGCCAGGTGTAAGGCAGGGCTGAGAAGGACACAGTCCACAGTATCTGCTGCCCTTCTGTTAGTCCCCCCTCACAGTGTCCTGCAAGCTATGTTATTTCTCAAGAATCACAGGGTCCCTTGAAGAGTCCGGGCTTGGAGGGGCAGAAGAGACACCTTTGCAACCACACAGACCTTGGATACATGCCATGGCTTATCTCCTTTACCAGTGCAGACAGGGTTCTATGTTGGCCACATCTTCCAGGTTGAGTCTCGTCTTTAGGGTAGCAGGCTATGCTACGGAAGTACGAGGACCTTCCCTATCATTGCAGCTCTCAGGGTCAGTTCCCCTGTATTATCTATTACCCATGTAATATTTTGGACTAAAAACAAATGCTCTGATTAAGATGGAAATTTCAGTAGCATCAGAGATACATTTTAATAGCTGTAGAATTAACAGGCAGCATCACAAAATTTTTCCACAGTGGTTTTCACATGTAATACCGTGCTTCAGAATGAAATCAGTGTCCAATGTACTGCAAGGCAGAAAGCCATCAGAAAGGGTGAGCTCGCTGGCAGTGATACTGGTCCTTTTGTAGCTTTTTTGGTGATTATGTCTTGGGTGACCTTAGAATGGGATGGGTCCTAGATTGGATCCATAAAAAATGTCTTCCACTTGCCTAGACACAGTGTTTCTATGAAGATAAACCCAACTTTATTAACATATTTCCCACTTGGCAAACAATTACCTTATCCATCAGGGACTTAATGGTTTAGTACTCCTCTTTTTAAGATTTTATTCTGAAGATGTTAAGGCAAATACCAACCACTAGAAACCTCTAATACATAATGTTACACAAAACACTGCCATGTGTTTGCTTTTTCCAAGCCAAATAAAACTAGAAAGCAGAGCTTAGCAGTTCACTCAGGCTGCAAACGTTTGGACTGCAGCCTAGATTAAAAACAATAATGACAAACAGAAAGGGTACAGTTTCCCCAGCTATAGAAATTTGCTTTGTGGGTTCCAATAAATTCTTGGCAAATAAAATGTATGAAGCAATCCACAGCTTTTATTTGGCTGAGGTCAAAGGTTATTCTTTTATGGGACATAAGACAGTTTTCCTCGAAAGCCAGGGGTGCCAAGAGCTGGAAGGACTCTCCTGGCTCTAGGACGGAGCCTGTGAGGAAGTGATGGGGATGGACCAGCGTGGTGTCTGCCTCTGGATCTTCTAATCCCTCAGCAGAAAGCTCAAGTATTTCTTCAGATTGCACCCAGGAGGTGAGGGCTGTCATGCGTGCGCTCTTGAGGCCCACAGCGCAGAGGTGGATGGGCAGCCAAGGTTGGTCACTGAGGGTTTCGCTTTACTTCTAGGCATTCTAAGACAGGTTTATGAACCAGGCTATTGAACTACTCCACGGGTATTTTTTTTTCCCTGTTTTCCATTACAAAAGTGGAGCACAGAAAGACATTCACATTTTTTCATCCAAAGATAAATGCTGATGGCAACTTTACTTTCTGTATTTTCTTTCTTCTTTTTTTAATTGAAGGGCTCTCCATGGTTGACCTGGTACAAATTTATAGCCCAGGCTACCAGCCCTGAAGTAAATCTACATACATATTTTATTGCAAGTCACCTTTAAAATTGCTGAAACGGCGCTGTTTACCCTGCTAAGGAATGCCATGGAGGGGGAGTGGAGGCTTGGGATGATGTGATTTATTCAGCCAATCAGAGGGATGGACAGCCTAGGCCATGCAGCTTTGGAAATGCCACCTGCAGTCCACCAGCAGCAGCTCTCCCTACCTGTCAGCACCAGCAGGGCTCAGGAGATGGAGGTGCTGGGTCAGAGAGCTCCGGGCCAGCACCCTGAGTGCCAGGAGAGGACTCACTGCAGGGCCACAGCTTCCCTGCACCGTGCCACAGCTTCGGGGCCAAACAAGTCATCAGGGACTGCGGGGCTTGCCACTTTGGCATCTGAAAGAGGAGAATTTGACGTTTCTTCCTCCCTATGTATGCTACTATGCTTTTCAAATTAAAGAAGAAAAAAAATCAAAAATTCCTTTCTTCGATGTCTAGGACTTTCAAGTGGCTTAATGACACACACATCACTATCATAAATATGTGAGTACATATGTGCTATTAACAAGCCAAAGTCTGAAATAAAGTACTATTTCATACTAATATGTTCCTATAGTTCTAACTTACGTATTTATTTGAAACAGAGGGAAGGAGAAAAGCAACATCCACCTCCTTAACGCCTGCGGTAGTTGAGCTGACGGAGGGCAAAGCCGGGATCCGGAAACTCAAGCCAGACCTCCCGCATGGGTGGGAGTAACCCTGTGATTTGAACCACCCTTGCTGCCTCTCAGGCCCGGCCTCAACAGATTGCTGGAGTTAGGAGCCAGAGCTGGGAATGGAATCTGAGTACTTGAAAGCGAGATATGGGCACCCTGACAGTTATCTTTTGATTGCTGTCTTTCATTCCAGTTTTAGGATGGGTGCTGTTGAAGTGAGCGCTTGAATATTTTATTCACTAAATAACCACCTGCCATAAATGCCTTTAACCAAATAGTGCTGTTTAGAATGTTTAGACCGGTTTCAGTTTGCTTTCTGTTTTGAGAACACAATTCTACAGACTGGATAAATTATAAAGAAAAACAGTTTACTTTGGTTTACATTGCTTATTCAAGGTCAAAAACCACATCCCAGAGGAGGCCTGGGACATCCCACCATCAGAAAGAGGAAGTATATGAGGAACCTAATCAAACTGGCTTTTATAGTGGATCCATTCATCGTTTAACCCATTATTCCATGAGTTCAAAATCCATGAATTAATCCGTTCATGAGGCAAAGGTCTAATCATTTATTTCTTAAAAAGATTTCTTTAAAATGGGATTACAGAGAGAGAGAAGGAGACACATAAAGAGAAAGAATTAGAGAGACAAATCTTCCATCCACTCGTTCACTCCCCAAATAACTGCAATGGCCAGAGCTGAGCCCATTTGAAGCCAGAAGCCAGGAGTTTCCTCCAAGTCTCCCAAGTGGGTGCTTGGGCCACCCTCCACTGCTTTCCCAGGCCATAATCTGGGAGCTGAATCAGAAGTAGAGCAGCCAGCACTCAACTAGCACCCATATGGTACTCTGGTGCCATAGGCAGAGGCTTAGCCTGATGTGCCATTGTGCCGGCCCCAAATTATATTGAATTTCAGTGTATGTAATTGGTCACATGTGGTTAGGGACTACATTAATGGGAAACAGTTTCAGATGGTGACTGCCCATCAACCAGAATTCAGGAGATAGGTCAATGGGGATGTAGGACAGAGCTGCAGCTAGCCTGCATCCTTGAGAAGGAAACCTCTGTCCTCCCCCCAATGAGGTTTGAGGAACACATGTTCCCACAGTATGATTTAGCCTATTCTGTCTGACAGCACCGTCTAAGGAAGATACTATGACTTTCACCAGGGTCCAAATAAACCAATAATGAAGATTCCTGTGCATTCCTTTAAATGGTACTTATGTCCAGTCCTGGAGTTCCTGAAAGCAATAGTCCATGGACCCATGATGTGACTGATGGTCGTCCTGGTAATGCAGATGATGTTGTTGTGCTCTGGGAGAGACAGACAGATGCCTTGATCTCTCTTTCCAGGGACTGAGGAGGCATCAGGAATCCTACTGCTTCCAGGCCTTGCACAGTCCTAATTCTGCTGTTTCCCAGGTCAGTTCTCATTGTGCCTGTCTGGTTCTCTGAGACAGCCTGTCCTGTAGGTTCCAACCATGGAGACAGGAAACAGACAAGCAGTTGCAGGTTTGCATAGGGTTAGAGGCCTGGATGCAGTTGTAGCGTGGCTACAGTGGTACAGAGGAAGCTGTGTCCTACTAGAGCTAGGCACTGCTGATCTTAGGGAGCCCCTGGACAGACAGCTAGCTTTTGATTCTCCAGCATCTGTCCACCATTCACTTTTCACCTGATTCTCTGTTCTTCTGCATCTTTTTTTTATCATGCAGTTTTCTTCCTTGGTAAATGATGCCACTACTGACATTTTCAGATGAGAAATCTGGGCATCTCCCTAGCCTTGTTGTTATCTTCCACTTCCCATTCAGTTCCATCACATCATTCTGCCCCAAACCTGCTGCCACGCCTCTCTATGGGCTGGGCAGTATGTGCACTTTGTGAAGGCACCTGGCAGGACGTGATGAGGGGCAGCTACATCCCAGGCAATGAGGCTTCAGAGCTCAGTTTGTTTCTTTCTAAATTCCATAAGGGTGTCAGGCAGGCCAACGGTGTTTCTCTCAATGCCTTAATTACCCTCAGCATCTTTCAGTAAGCAAAGAACCTTCTCATCAGCCACCGATCTCTGCACTGCTGCCCCCTTAGTCCTTGCTGAAGCCAGAAAGCCAGCCCAAAGGTGTTCCTGTGGCCTGCTGTGCCGTGTGTGCGGCTGCTTCTCCTGCAGTCCCTCCCTCACCTCCCCGGACATGGTTTTAAATCTGAAGAACCTTGTGCCTCTGCACTGTCTGACTGGGATTTCCTCCTGCCTCTACCCTTTGCCTGCACTGCCTTGGAACTGCTTCTTTGGAGTCGTGACCAAAGCATCGTAGCTTTCCTGAAGCCTTTCCTATGCATTAACACAGGGATCCTTGTCTCACACCTCACTATCACAGCATTCTTCCAGGCTCAGTCTCTTGCTTGTCCTGCAAACTCAAGGCTGACTCTATCGGACCCTTTTCTCTTTGTGTCCCTTGCACAGTAGACTGTGAAATGTGTCTAGAATAAATGCATAAAGGCTGCTCCGCATTAGTTTTGGGGAGCAAGTACCTAGTTTTCCAGTGAGACAACAATAATGGACAATATTTTAATTTTCTACTTCATCTTCACCTTTTCATTTGAACAAATGATTTAAACAGCACATCTTTCTTTCTGAACTTGTCAGAGTTGGGACAGGTTGAGCCATGAGGTGTTAGGAACGAAGAAAACATAATTGAAAATTCTGGTATAATTCCACTCCTTATCTCACCTGATTCTTCCAAAATGCAAATGGAAACCAACACCATGGTGATGGTTGGGTTTAAAGAGATAAGGCAGCTGTGACCCACAAATGCAATGAAGAAAACAAGATAAGATCATTCACCTAGAATTTTAGACTGTGAACAAGCAGGAAAGGAAAATTTTAAAGTAAGATAATAAATTCCCATGTAGGATAGGGAATTATGCTTATGCTTTGGCCAAAGAGCTCACAACTCGATCTACAGTTGTGAGTGAATTGACTTCTCTCTTAAATAGAAAACACATATCTGAAGTTTGCAATCAATTTCTGTAGAAACGGAACTTAAATATCTAAATGCAATCCTCCTCCTCTCTGCATACATACTAACATGGGGAGGCTGACAGGCACAGACTTCTTCGCTACACTAGCTGTGTTTGAATCCTGCGTGTGTGAACATGGGCTTGTTCCAGGACCTCACTGAAGACATCTAAAAACCACAGGCAGTGACAGCACCTGCTCCTTTGCTTTCAGTTGAGCTTCCACACACCTAAGCTTAGAGCAGCAGCTTGTTATTTCCTGTTTACTCTGGTGAGCCTGTTACTGTAACTGTGATAATTTTTTTGGATGCCATAATTGTTAAAATTTGCCAATGAACAGTGTTCCCGTGGTCTCTGAACGTTCTTCTATGAGTGGATCTGCTTGCAATCCAAGTTATTGTTCGAGGGATCATTTTATAAGATTAAGAACATCACACATTAGCAAAAGATGGTTACATGTGTCAGCTCCTTTTTCATGATCCACAGGTGGAAGTGGGAAGACTGGCCAGCAATAATGTGAACGAAGACTGTGATCCTTCAGGAATGGCCCTTCTGGCTGCTCTGGCCAGATAATTTGTGGCACAACACTGATTTCTAAGCGAGTGTGTGGCATATTTTACTAAGGGTGTTAAGGTGTTTCTTAAGGTCAACTAATAGGTCATGTCAACTCATGGAATTCATGAAAATACTGTCAAATAGGAATATTTTTAAACACTATGTAGTACATAAAGTGAAATCAAATATATATGCCAAAGGCAAAATTTTGTGTCAAAATGCTGACACAAATTCATAAGCCTGCTAGGAACTCATGCTAACTTTGTACTGATCATTTGATTAATTTTGTTTGATAATTGCCTTAATGTATTTTATTTTCTCATGATTTCATGAAATAAAGTACCATTAAATACTCTGTCCAACAGGATATATACACTTTTTGAAAATGTGATTTTGAGGACTTTACTTCAAATGCCAGCATTCATACTGATTTGGTGCTGTCTCATACATCATTGTTCAGAATCTCAGAAATGAAAAGATGGAAATTGTTGTTTCATTTGTAGATTAAATCGATTTTAATGTATCAATGTGAGAAACATTTATATATGGCTCTAACTATGACATTCTTGGGTTTAACTGTCCGAGACTGATGTTATCTAAAAGCATACTGTCTTTGGTCTGCATCTATTTATATTACTGCCTTGTAATTTAGTTTAAAAAATGTTAGAGAACTTAATATTTATTGGGCTAACCATATAACTATGGAAACAAGGGAAACTGTATCTGGATAATCATACAATTAAATGAACAAGAGAAAATAATCTATTACCACACCATCATCTGAAAGGGATGAAAACTCATCTTCAGAGAACAGATTTTCTTTTCCAAAGAAATAGTTAGTGGGCTTTCCGATTTCTGATGTTACTGGTAGAGAACTTCGGGGTCCACTTTTTTAAACGTCGTATTTTGACTCCAAGGATGTATTTGATATAAATAATTCAGTTCAGTATTACATAATTCAGATCACAAAAACATTTTCTGGAGTACAAACCACTAGGCAGATTTAATTCCCTGATTAATTTTCTATACAGTACATTTAATAGTTTTCAATATCTTTTGATTTTCATTTTTATTTCTCTAAAATGATTTTCACCAAGATCAATTCTTTTAACCTTTTATTCTAGTATTCATTTTTGGTGCCGATAGGTTATTTTATGAAGAAAATGATTATAGCTTGGGCCATATGAGTTTTTCACATATGGACATTATTTCTACAAAGTGAAGTTCTTTTAAGACTACTTTTTCCTAACTACAAATCTCAGGAGTTTTTTGTATTTTCACTAATTCTTGCCAGTGAGTTTAATGGGGGCACAGTTTTAGTGCTTGATATTAACAGTAATATTAATCATTATTACTCAGAATAACACATAATAATTTTTCCATGACTTAAAATTTGTGTTTATTTCTTGGCTAGTCCATGGGGAAGACTGTTAGGAACTTTATTGGCAGATGGGAAGAGAGAATGAAAAAGCAAGCATTCAGGTATACAGGGAGTCAAAGAAAAAGCAGAGGAAACGAGAGAAGGAAAAACAGAGACCCGGGGTGGAGACGGAGGTAGAAGCAGGGGAACTGAGACAAGGCAAAACAGAAGCCCAGGATGCAGACAGGGGCAGGAGTAGGGGTCGCTCTTGTTTTTAGATAAACATCCACGCCAGAGCACTAGCAGGGTCAGACCAGCCAGATGCAAAGCAAGAAAAAGAAAAAGGAGTGGATTCACCTATGCCACTTTGAAAAAGAAATGCAAAGCTTGTTTTATCTCATTTGGATTACTTATGATACCACAGACATTTCCTGGGTGCCTGGTGTCCTGCGCATTTGAATCAGAAAGCACCTGTGTTCTGGAGGGATCTGGCAGCATCTGAGTGCTGCGCTCTCTGTGTGTCCTGCCGTTTCTTTACCCGGCATAAGCAAAAACTGGTACCGTGAGCCAGGCTGCCAGGGCTGGACAGCTCTGGAGAAGTTGAGATGGTTTGCAAAAGCTTATGAAACTACTACCCAGCAGCTGAAATGAGAGGAAGGCTTTCCGTTTCGAATTTCATTTCTGACCTGCCTGCACAGGCTTGACGGCACACGGGCCATGGGCACTTGCTCAAGTTTCTCCCCAAGGAAAAACATCCGCACAAGAGACACTCTGCGACCTTTTCATTATCTCAAAAAGGCTTTGCTTTTCCAGTAGAGTACTCACCTAACAGCTCAGCTGCTTTTACTTCTTTTGGAATGATATCATCGTTAGTATATGTGCATTATTTTGCAAAGTAACGGAGAATATTTGGAAGGGGACAAATGCATGAAATCAGACTGTCTCATTACAAGAGGGGGCTGCTTTTCTGACATTACCACCTACTGCTCTGTAGGTATGACAGGCTGTTTTCCCTCTACTTAAGGAGATGAGCAACCTAACTGTTGCTGCCTAATTCTGTAAGTGGAAGGGAGAGCTCCTCCTACTAGTAGAGATGGCTGCAAGACAGGATCATTTCTTCCTGTAAGAAAATAATTTCAGATGTGAGGCAGAGAGTAGTGGTAACCAAGTAGTAAGATTTAATGAGATGGGGCATCTGTCAGGATGGATGGGCAGCTCTCTAAAAGGATCTGAGAGCGAGAGCACTGATTTATTCAAATTGGGGTTAGGCAAGGTTACAGAGTTTAATTGAAAGAATACACCTGACAGGCCAGGCAGGCACATCAGCAGGGCAGTGAGACCTGAGGGCGCAGTCTGCATTTCGACTGGGGCTTGGAAGGGGAAGGGGCCAGGTCTTCCTGCTGCTTCCTTCTGACCTGGCACCTCATTCTTTCAGACAAAGGATTTGCTGGGTGTGAAACAGGTGAAATTGTTCTCACAATTTTATTATCCAGTGTTCTCAGACTGGCTAGCTCTCTTGACACCAGCCAGAATGGAATCTTCCGGGTGTTTTCTGCTGGGGAAGGCCGGAATTCCCTATGGGTATGGGTAGGACTTAATGATGTAACATACTGGACTATGTTCAAGCCATGTTTCCAAGGCTGCTACATTTCTCTGACAGGTGCACTGCTCTCTTCAGCCCCCCACCCCCGCCACAGCTTCCTAGCTTCACACACACACACACACACACACACACACACACTGCTTTCTAGCTTCCTACCGAACATTACCTTGCCTACTACTTAAGTTCTTCAGAGGGAAAAGTATCGTAGTACGTACTGAATTGTTCTAAATCATGTGCTAGATCATTACAGTTTGAACATGCCTTTGCTTCCAAACTTAAGCAGGAATTTATACCCCAAAATTCTAAGTTAATGGTACTACACAGGTAAACCTTACTTATGGTTTTGGATGGGTAGAGTGGGATGATTAGTAGTTCTTATAGGAGGAGAATTAATTAGAAAACCCCAAGGTAGAGAAAGGTCTCTGTTTCCTGTTTGCCACACAATCCTTCCTTCCCAGGGCTCCTCCATCACCACCAAGTGCCCTCATAGGATATCTAATTAACGTAGCCTTCAGATCTTGGACTTGAACTTGCAAGACTATGAACTTAACAAACCACTCTTTCACAAGCATCTGTCTCAGTTGTTTCACTGTAGTGATGAAACTAACACAAAGATGTTATCATGTGTGGAAACTGACATTCAAAACACAAAGCATGTCTACCAGGAAAGGTTAGGTTGATTTTCAGACCCTGTCTTTGGCTGTTTCTTTGAGATCTTTGCTGAGCAATGACCACAATTTTCTGTCTCAATGTAAATGCCCTATTTCAATTAAACCACCTTCCATGCAAGCAGTGAGCAGCGATGTTTAAATGCTGTTCTATACTAGACGACTGGTTCAAGCAAAAGATGAAATACCATGGTAGTGTTTGCCAGGAGTAATAGAACCGGTCTTCCTGCTTTACACACTCTGCTAATAGATTTTGTTAATCTCTAAAGGGAGTAGGTTTGTTGTGGGAAAGGAAATAAGAACACCCTAACAGAAGTGTGAAACCTTTGGTGACATTCCCTGCAACGATCTTTGAACCAGAGTTGTCAATCAAAGTGTGAACACACACTAAATGAGCTTTGAAATGAACAAGAAAAAAACATCAACAGTGAATCCCACTTAGGAAAAAGCAAAAACAGGTCGCTGACAGCACATCACCTTCCACAAAATCTTGGATTCCTGTCTGGATAATGAATAAGTGAATAAGTAATTCTTTTTGGCCTTTGAGATGTTCTGTCAGCATCAGTTCTGATCGGTTCTGCCTCATTTGCTGTCTGTTTATCACTGCACCCTACCTGAGTGTGGACAAGTCCACTCCCACCCCCACGTTATCTCTAGGGTGGAGACAGACAAACCTATATTTGCATTCCAACTTTGCTACTTAGTGCCTGTGAGATCCTGGGCACACCTGACCTAGTTAAGCCCCACATTCCTCATCTTCAATATGGAAATAATATCTCCAAAAGTCGCCATGAGACGATATTGATGAAAATGTAACAGAACCAATCACGGGTTGGTAGAGCTTCAAAATCTTCAGGGAAATGTGCAGTATTTTAACTTCCTTTTCTGTCAACTTTGTGATGCTCACAGGTGCTTCCTGGCTGTCTGTTTTCAGGCTCTTCATGACTTCCCTCACCTGACATGTGCCTGACCAGGTCATTCCCCTGACAAAGTGCCTGCTGTGGTTGTTCCTTCACTTACTGGATACTTCTCAATTCCAAGATGTACAAGTGTTTGATATTTGTGCTGTGATAAAAAGACTTAAACACCATGACTCAAGCAGCATTGTTAACCTCTCACATAATGCTCATCTCCTAAATGTTGTTCTGGAGCGAATGGTTCAAAAACAGTAAGGCAAGTCTACCGACTCTAGGTGAAGTAGATTCTTTGGTTGTCTCCATCTTCTATCCAGGAGCAAGGGGATGGGGCTCCAGGAACTCATACCAGGCTTCTTAGTGGCAGTTATTGCTTAACATCTCATTGACTGGAACCTAGTCCCTTGGCTGCACTTCCCTGGCAGAAAGACCAACTGGAAATGTAGTGTTCACATGAGCTACCTCATGCCCAGCTGTTACAGACATTCTTCTATTAATGGCAGAGATATTGAGTGTTTCTGAGAGCTACCAGCCTCTGCCACAATGGATTGACTCTAATTCACCTTTCTTCCTTTCTACTTATTTCACAATGTCTTAATTGTTGGACAGGTTACTAGTCTCCAAACACATTACCTACTTGCTCTCCCAACTGCCTTCGCATGAGCTCCTTCGTTCCCACCTGTGGCCCTCTACTGCACTGTCTCACTTGGATGGAAGCTCCCTACGAGCAGAAGTTTCACTGAAAGAGTGGAATGACAGACTTAGGACTGTTTAGGAAGAACTATATTACTGTAATAATATGGGGGGAATCAATGGGAGGGATTAGGGGAGGGGATGAAGGGAAATCCCAGAGCCTATAAAACTGTATCACAAAAAGTAGAAGTTTCATTTAGTTCTTATCTTGAATTCCTAAAGACTAGTGTTTATAAATCTCATATTTGGTCTAAATTTGATGAGTAGATGATGTTTAAATCAAAGTAGGACAGCTGAGGCCAGCATGGCAGGCTGATCCCCTGACTGCAGTGATGGCATCCCATGTGGTTGCCAGTTTTTGCCACAGCTATCCACTTCTGATCCAGCTCCCTGCTTATTGGATGGGAAGGCAACGGAAGATGACTCAAGTCCTTGGGTTCCTGCATCCATGTGGGAGGCTCAGAAGAAGCTCCTGGCTTTGAATCAGCCCATCTCCAGTCATTGTGGCTATTTTGGGTGTGAACCAGTGAATGGAAAATCTCTGTCTCTCCTCTCTCTCTAAAATCTGCCTTTCAAATTAAAAACAATCTTCAAAATTTAAAGTCAGTTGTTCAGGACAATTTTCCCCCATTGACTGCTATTTAGCACTAAGGTGGTTGACTGATGGTCTCTCCAATCATAATGGGTAAATTGATGTAGCAATGCCCGGAAAAAACAAAAGAGAAAGGCAATACAAAGACTCTGGACTTATTTATAACGCCAGTTAACTTACAACACTGTCTTTGACCCTCAAACTACTTAATCTACTTATTTTAGGAGGTAGAATTGAGAAATTCATGAAAGGTAAGACAAAAGAAAAACAAATAAAACCACCACACAGACACACATACACAGAAATCCAAAGTCATCCAAGTTTTCAAAGCCAAGCAAAGCTAGGCTGATGCTAAGCCCTCCTGCCTCCCTTGGCTACTCTTCCACATGGTCTCCAGCCTCAGCCATGTTGCTCACTCCCTGTCACCCAAGGTTCCTGTCTCTCTCTGCTCTGATTTTGTTACCCTTGACACTTTCTAAAACATCAGGGTTTTTTTTTTTTCATATTGTTTTGCTGGGTCATTTTTTTTTACCTGTTCTCTGGGCCCATGTGCTTCCTTTTGTGTACACAGGATCTACTTAATGACCTTAGCACAGTCAGATCTTGCGCTGTTTATGAGTAAGAATATGGAATAGAGCTGCTTTGACATTTGCGTGTCTTCTTCACTGCACCCTCATCAGTCTCTGTCCTGAGTTTGGGACTTGGTTTTCTCCTGACACAGATTATGTTCCTGTCCTCTTTCTCCTTAGACGCGGATCAAATCGGGTTCAATTTTACATGACGATTCTCCTGGATTACTACATATGAGCTACTTCAAAAGTTATCACATTAGAATAAATAAATCTTTTTTCTAAAAGTAGCGGCATAAGGGTAAACATACGAAAGCATTCTCCAACCAGCCCTTTTGCTGTTTAGCCTAAAAAAAGGATTTTATATTTCTAACAACATTGTGAGCCCACATTTGGTGACCACCTATTATGTGATTATTTGTTTTGTGTTGGATATTCTCCATTCTCCAAACTGTTCCTGCCACCAGACCCGCTAATCTCTCTCCTTTGCTGTCCCTGCTTTAGGCCCAGGAGGGTGACCCCAGTGGGCTGCAGCACCTGGGCTCCCCTCTCTCCCTGTGTTCTGGCTGGCTGCTAACAGGGAGCCCAACACGAATATGGGATACAAGAGCAGAGCAGTGTCAAAGCATTTCTTGCCAACTCCCTCCCTACTATGTGTGGCATCTTTGGAACACGACAACACGGCGTTCCTGGTGGCTTTTCTGCTGTGCTTGTAGCTTTTGCAGGCTCTGTGAGCTCTACTTCCTGCTCACGGCCCTCAGGCCTCGGAGCGGCAACAGTTTCCTGGAAGTCTTGGGTATCTCACATCCCTATTTTACCTTTCCATTGGCCGCCACGTTGTCCAAATAATCCCACGGCAAAAATATCTCAAACCATTTCACTTGGAATATAGCTTCTGTTAAACCAACTAGTAGATATTTTGAACAAGCATTTATTGTGGTAGAGGTATTTTTTGATAGAGTAGGATCATGATTTCCAAATGCTGTCTGTGGACTGGTTGCAGAAAACCATGACAACGTTTTCATTGCTACAGTGTGAAATTTTTAAAAGAAAGGCAATGTGGGGGCCTGGCACAGTAGCCTAGTGGCTAAAACCCTCAACTTGCATGCACCAGGAGCCCATATGGGTGCCTATTTGTGTCCTGGCCGGCTCCACTTTCCATCCAGCTCCCTTCTTGTGGCCTGGGAGAGCAGTCGAGGACAGCCTAAAGCTTTGAGACTCTGCAGCCACATGAGAGACCAGAAAAAACTACTGGCTCCTGGCTTTGGACAAGCTCAGCTTTGGCCATTGCAGCCACTTGGTGAATGAACCAACAGATGGAAGATCTTTCTCTCTGTCTCTCCTCTCTGTAAATCTGCCTTTTCAATAAAAAATAAATAATATTTTAAAAATCTTTTTAAAAGAGAAAGGCAATATGGATTTTCATAATGTTGAACTGGTTCTACCTATAGTGCCATAAATATATATATGGCTATATATATATATATATATATATATATATATATATATATATATATTTGACTATACATATCCTTACATATCCTTTCCAATGGGTGAGAGTAGAAGGATCTTTCTGGTATGATCTGAATTTTTATTTCCTTACTTACCAAACTAGAACACTAGCATGGGGAAGCCTGAATTTATTTGAAAATGTGCTAGTCTGTGAAATCCTGAAGCCAAGGGCCCTCTGCGTTCTCTGCCACTGATGGTGTTTATGAATCAATTTCTCAGGAAGACATTAACAGAGACTGCCCGTTCTGCAGTTTTTCACGCACGGAATTTCCTGGGGATACGCATGTAAGAACACTCTACCCCAAATGTCACAGCTCTGTTTCCCAGTGAGACGGGCAGCTGTGTAGTAGCTCAGGGTTTTTCTCAGCAAAGGCCAGGCCTGTTACTTTGAGGTTTCCAGAGGAGAGCTCTGTAGGGTGGAGATTACATCTGAATTCCTCACACACCTAGGGAGGGGAACGGGGCAGAATGCCTCTTGCTGTTTTTCCTGGAGAGCGAGTCCCCACTGCCATCAACGTAGGCTGCTGTTAAGTCCTTTGGGACACTGAAGATGATTTCTTTATATAATCGGAATTGACAAGAATGATTATCTTTTAAATTAAAGGATTGTAGTTAATGACCGAAGTAAGCCTCTATTTGAGGTTATCAGTTTAGTTAATGGTGTGTACTTTTTAAGATTCATATATGTTTTGCTGGAAAAGTAGATACACAGAGAGGAGACACGGAGTGAAAAATCTTCCATCAGCTGATTCACTCGCCTAGTGGTCTCAATGGCCAGAGCTGAGATGATCCAAAGCCAGGAGCCGGGAGCCTCTTCTTTTCTCCCACACGGATATAGGATCCCAAGGCTTTAAGCCATTCCCTGCTGCTTTCCAGGCCACAAGCAGGGAGCTGGATGGGAAGTGGAGCAGCTGGGACATGAGCTGGTGCCTATATGGGATCCTGGGTGCTGTAAAGTGAGAATTTAGCCACTAGGCTATCACATTGGACCCAGTTAATGGTATTTTTATTATTTTTTTTAAACTTCAGCATAGGGAACAATGTTTTCTCCTGCTCAGTTGAGTGAGTGAATGAGCCTGCTCTTATTTCCTGTCCTGACGTACCATTCTTTTATGATTCTCCCCAAGTGTACATGCTGCTTTTTGAGATGCTATCTGGGGACCTTGTCTAAGTTCCTTAACTCCTTACAAACTCAGTTTTCTCACCTTAAGAGGTGGCAAGGTTGGCTAGAAAAGATGCTTACCTTCTGTGAGCTTCTTATCTCTGAGTTTGTCCAGAAGTTTAAAACCAGTTGAAACCCATACACTAATTAGTAGGATTTTTATTCATCTTTGATAGCATTCTAATGCCTGTCATGTGTCATTGTGAGAGTTAATTCGGCAGATTAGTAGCATATGTGGCTGAATTTCTTTTGGAGGGTTCTTCTTGAAGTTCTAAATGCATTTCTCCCTCCCCTCCCCTTTCAGTCCTTTTCTCTTTTAACTGATTGATCACAGAAGGAAAGGTTTGGGCCTGGTACACATGTTGACTTCTCTACCCTGAAACTCCCTAGCTGTTACTCTGATACAACCCTGAGAGGCACAGGTTTTGCTCATCCTGTGTCCTTTGACTGTTTTCTCCAATAGAGACAAATAAATTTATTAATTAAATCAGCACCTCAGGGACCAACGTCATTGGAAATTTTCTAGATACAGGAGTATCCTGTTTTTGTTTCACAATTTGGTTATCTGCATAGTTTGTAGTTATTGTTTTCAATAAGGATTAAGTTTATTGAGTTGTGTCCATTCCATCTTCAAATAACTCCACAGGAAATTTAATGCAAAAAATCTAAAACTGATGATTTTGATTTAAATTCATCTCAAGCCAAATGTTCTGATGATGATCAATATCTGCACATACATAAAATGTGCCGACAGGGTACCAATTTTTTTTATGTTGAAATTTTACTTAATGGTGAAAATTTTAAACGTAGCTTTAATTTATCTGTTGGTTTTTAAGCTTTCATGGAAAGATTCAATGAGCTAAGCAGTGAGTGAGCCTGGGCAGGACACTGCCGTCTTCCTTGATGTACCTCATTCTCCCCCGACCTTGACCCAGTGTCTGGCACTGAGGAACCACTCAGCAATTCTGGTTAAATGACTGACCACTAATGGGGCCTGAGTCACCTGTCGCCCACTTCTGACTAACTTCTTGGACGGGAATAGGAGCCCAGTTCATTGGACTGATTTTCTTGGGTCCCCAGACCATACTTACTCAAAAGAAGATGCTTACGGTTCCTGCCAAAAAAGACATACCTAGACCTCTCCAGCTGCCTATACCTCTACTGGGAACACGGGGAAGGGGAAAGCACACAGCAGAGAAAGACAAGACAGATGTGTTATTATATTTCACTCAGATGCCTCAGGAAGGCTGCCAACAACTGAATCACAGTCACACTTCGATTTTAGGTAAAACTTTCCTTTTCATCCTTGTGCTAGATTATGGGGCTGCAGATAGTGTGTAGGGCAGGAAATTATTCAGTAAGCAGGAGAACTCAGAAAACAAGCCAGACACTCTCCAACCCAACTCCTGGCCTGTTTTGTTTTGGTTTTGTTCTTTTTTTTTTAAGGAGGAGAGATATTTTTAAAAATGTTTACTTTTTAAAAAGGTATGAATAATATGCATTTTATGCTTTACATGTTATAATAGTATAAATGATAAATGATAAAGTATAAACTTTATCATTGCGACTTATGCTATTTGAGTTTCACAATCAATTTATGCTGTATTCTTGGGCTGGCCAATGATTTTTCCCATTTCGTACAACAGGAAACTGAATTGAAGGGGGCAAGAAGAATCAAGGTAGGTTGGGAAATGACCTTAACAAGTTCTTAAATTCAAGCTGAAGGCTTATTTCTACTTGACATGGAACCATGGAGTTCCTGGGTTCTGGTATGTGTTGGGTTTGATCTGTACCAAGAATAATTCAGTTCATTGAACAACAGTAGAGTGCCAGGAATTTTCATGGCACATACTGACCCCACTACAAAATTCATGAAGGCTCATCTTTTGGCTAGCATCAAAGATGTTAATCTTAGAACATTTATCATCTTGCAGTCTTTCCTCAAACAGTAGTGAGGCTGGGGAATAATGTGTAGGCTTGGAACATCTACAGATTTAGCCCAAGGATCCTGTTAGTCACACATGTGAGAGTGAATTCTTTAAGTGTCTTAAGAGCCAGGCCATGGTGGCTTACCTTTCCTGGGGACCTCTGGCCTTCTCTATTATTTCCTTCTCTGTGCTTCCTTCCTATAATTTCTCAGGACCTGCTTATTTTCCACCTCCCACTACCAATAGGCAGAGAGAACTTTAGTGTTTCCTTTTGTCCTTTAATTCACCTAGAACTTTTCCAGAATAGTCAGTGGAATAGTGGCTTCTATGGATTCCTGTAGCTATAATGTTGATGCTGGTTGACAGTGGACGTTCTTTGCTCTAAGCCTCAGATACTTCCTCTATAAAATGGGGATAATGACAGGTGCTGGGCTTGTCCATATTCTCCTTCACACTTGTTTCTCACTCACTCTTCACCTTCCTTGGGGATACGTGCCAATAGGCTACCCTGATCTCTGGCTTTTGACTTGGCTTGACCGATGGAGAATACCAGCAGGGATTGGGGAAGGGGAGGATGTGGGTGGGGTATTTATTTTACATTGAGCTCTTCTGGTAGGCCACAAATCTCTCTTCTGTGTTCTGCCTATTCAATCCCATTTCTTGGGTCCTACTAACCACTCTCAACTCTCGATCACACTCCTTGGGTCCTACTAACCACTTTCAACTCTTGGCCTTTAGGCACAGGACTGAGGATTTCTGGATTTTTTTTTAAGTCAGGATGTTGCATGTTTTACTTTCCTTAGATAGTTCTACATATTTGTAAACAATATTTTTTTGATCAAAGATCAAACTGGGTGCAAGGTTCCAAGGCTTTGGACCATCCTACACTGCTTTCCCAGGCCACAAGCAGAGAGCTGGATGGGTAGTGGAGTAGCCAGGACACGATCCAGCACTCTTATGGGATTCTGACACATGCAAGGCAAAGACAGCCACTAGGCTATGGCTCTGGGCTCACAAGAATGTATCTGTGAGATATACAATGGAATCATACATAAAACAGATGTCATTTCCTTTTATATTCTACACTCCTTTTAGCTTTTGTCCTTTTATGTTTTGTTTCAATATAATCTAAATTTCAGGTATTGGAGCAAGCCTATGGATTCCTTTGACACTGAACAAGGTCAAACAATGCCCTGAGGTAGTAAAGTGGCACAGTCTGCTTAGTGTGCAGTTGGGATAGCTGTGAACAGGAATAACCTCATGCAATAACCAGAGAACCCCTGGGACAGTTCATGCAGATTCCCACTCTCCTGTTTCTGCTTTGAGAGCTGTGACATCTGGCCTTCCATCTTGAGGACATTTGGAAGGGCAGGAGCTCAGAGATGGGAGAATTGTTCTGTGTCTGCCGGGAAAGGCACACCTGGCCAGCAGGGCAAGGCCTGCCCTTCCTGAACCAGCACTAACAGCAGCCTCTGCGTGTATGCAGGTCTCATCACTTGCGGACTACTATCCCGTCTAACCAAGCCTCACGTGCACTGCCCCTGGCTAGGTGACTGTAGCAATTTCTTTAGAATTTGTGACAGATGCTGAACAAAAAGTGCTTGGGCAATTGGGAGATTTTTTTTCTTTGTTATTTTAAGAAAATGAGGCTCTGGGTTTACACAGAGTTGGAGGCCTGGCATCTTCCTCATTTTTCATCTTTATGGATCTAACAACAAAACAGCCAATTAAGCGAACAACTAGGCTTCATGCTTTATCAGGCACTGCTTCCATCACTGAAGGACTTAGTGAGCTGAACAATTTGTGTATTTGGGGTAAACATATTTCAGAAATGAATGCACTCAGCCATCTGAGTCTGTGTTCAGAAATAAAATTATAGACAAATATAGAAACAATTGGCTTCTGTCTCAGCTGAAGATGTTAGTAAAGCATTTTCTAGAGATGAACACCATAGCTCTCTGTATCTCAGTGATGTTCAAGATTCATGGTTTATAGATTCCTGTGTCATTTGTGATGGACATAGAACTCTGGGTGATTGATGGCTAGTTTATTGGAAGCCAACCTCTTAGAAATATGATGTGTGAATGTAGGAGTCACTTTGAACTGTAATTTCAAGTGTCATGTTACCTGGAATGGGCTAGGTCCAATATTTCCATTGCTAACTTCCTTCAATTAACTTTGCTTTATCTTAGCAGTTGAACATGTCTTATTGTCACTCAGTGTCAGAAGGCAATTAACCCGATGACATAACACAAGAAAATAAATGTCCAAAGACAAAGCAAATGCACTTAGGAAAAATGACTTGGTGATTTTCTCTTCTTAATTGTCCGGCCATCAAAGCCTTCCGATAGTTTTGGGTTGCCACTTTTCACTTTGATCAAGTTGCCATTTGCTTTTCCATCGCTGTAAATGCAGGAGGCTGGTGAATGATTCCAATCTCCTTTTTGACAGAGATGGAGACATCTGCACCTGATCTCCAGGTCTCGGGCGCGGGGGGGTTTCAGGATCCTTTCTCCAAACAGGGTGTAGGGTAGCAGCTCTGGGAATGAATCTGTAAGTGACCTCAGAGTTTTCTGTTGTGCAGGTGATAAATGGTGAAGCCAGTAGGAGTGATGATCCTGTGATGTGGCTCCAGGAGAGAACCACATCAGCTCAGCCAAGCAGGAGCTCAGGATGCTGCCCTACCTGCCTTAGAGAGAAATGTCCCAGAGGTAAAGAAAGGATGCCTCAAAATATGATCTATGAAAATTCTTTTACAGTACAACCCGCCTGCCTTTTGATTCTGGCTGTTCCTGAGAAGGTCACAACCTTTCCAAATATGGCCTCCTAATCTCCTATCTCTCTTCATCCAGATAATGAGATGTGGGAAAGTGTCACAACTTGTGTCCTTAGGAGAGCTCTGCATCTGTTCTTTCCATTGGATCGACTGACCTAAGGATGGCTGCACAGGGACTTCTCCTATCACCCTATTTCCTACTAAATGAGGCACCACAGATGAGGCCCTGGAGACTCGAAGAGGTTGAGCTGCTTTCCCAGGATTACACAGCTCACACAGGTAGGTGTTGGAGGAAGCTTCCTCCAGAACTACTAACTCTTGCTAAGGGGCTGGGGTGTGTGAGGCTGAGGTAGTGGATTCCCGGAGAGCGGCAACCCAATTCATATGGGCTTCTGGGTAGGCTGCTGCAGAGGGACATATCCCACCAAGTCAGCAGTCTGCCTATCTCTGAGGCTGCTCGGGCCTGCTGTCACTTAACTTTGAAGTTGTGCAATTCCACATAGATACCCATCAACAATGAACTTGCCCAACTTCTTTAATGGATGAAAAGTTAATTTTTATCAAGCATTTTCTATGTGCCAGAGATTTCAAGTGCTATGCCACACTGTCGCCTTTAATTTTCGCAACAAACCTACGGGACCTTACTAGGATTCTCTTCCTACAGATGAGAAAACTGCACTTGCACAAGACAGAGGCTTGCCTGGCAGCCCACAACTCAGGGCTCTTTCCCCTATCTGTGATGCAACAGGGCTTTTTTTCCTTGCAAGTTGAGCCAAAGGTGACCTACTTCTAGAACAGAGGGTCAGGACAACGTATTTGTTTCCAGTCAGAGGTACACAACCACACCAATCTGATCATAGTGGATTTAGAGATCACACAGACGGTGAGCATGCCCTTCCTCTCCGCCACCTGGCCTACCCTGGGAACTTTCCTCTGCCTGTGTTCTGCCATCCACCGCTGTCACCAGATGCCAAATCAATGGGGCTACCTGATCTTGGGCTGTGAGCCTTTAAAACGCGGAGAAAAATCAAATTTGGTCCTTGATGAGCTAGTTTCTCTAAGATATTTACATTATATTCTAGTTATGAAAAGCTAATGTTGAGGGTATGGGGGCAACAGCGATGTACTTACCTGCTTTTGCCATAGATGTGAGAAAGGAATTTAGTCAGACGCCAAAGAGCTGGGCCAAGGACAACCCATACTCATTTTCTGTTGGCAAATATTAGTCCAAGCCTTAGAAGCTAGAAGTCTTAGAATGCCATTTGTCTGTAATAAGGTACAAAAGATACAGCTTCTAAGAAGCAAACATGAACAGGAACTATAAGAAGGGTTTATCTTACAAAAGAATACAAGATAAGAAGAGAATGGTTATGAGTACGATAGTTTAGGATTGCAAGGAGAGTAAGAATGCCATGGTGAGATGAAAATATACTTTGGGTACAGTGAAACCAGAACCAAAATGCTAAAACCAACTCCTGGACAAACTTGCGAGGTTTGCTCAAGACGCAAGTACAAGCAAAACTGGCAAAAATCATGGGAGAGAAAATGGGCAGCAAATGGATTCCTTGCCTAAAGTTTCTAAGTTTTCTTAAGAAAGAAAGCAAAAAGAATGTATAATAGAGGAATGATTGACATCCTCATTAGAGTAAACTTTGCTGAGCTCAGCGGGGATTTAGGAAGTAGTTGCAAGAGAGAGGTTCGCCACATGAGCAATGACTTCATCAGATTAACAGCAGGTTCCACTGGTTTGGTTCTTGTTTCAGGCATGGGCAGCTTGGGCAGCATAGGCTGTGCAGGACGGGCTAGCACTGACTTCGTGTTGTGGCAAAGCTGTGTCAAATACTGAGATACGTAAGGGCAATGAGCCACTGTCATAAACTGGCTCTGGGCTTCTGGCTAAAGGTACGGGTTCCCTCCTCTTAGAGGTGCCAGATTTAGCAAACAAAAATATAAACATCCAATCATTTGTATATTTATTGAAAATACAGAAGATACTTTTATATGTAAACATACATGATTATACCTATATCTGCATATTAATACAAGCATATGCTAGCTATGTAATTATCTTTTAAGTCAAAAATTGTGAATGAATTATTGTTCCATATCAACATTTCTTCTTTTTAAAAATTGCTTTATTTTTGATGATGTTTACATAGTTGAGAAGGATTTATGCCCATGTGGACCACCAATTAGGGTGGGGAGGGTCGAGGAATAGGGGAAAGTAGATGAGACAATTGCCTTCATTTTTTTCCTCCATATCTGGAGAAAGTGGTGAGAGAAAAGGAGAGGGCTGCCCCAGTAGCCTAACTGAATCTGTACCCAGGGATGGAGGGTGACCACTTGATGTCATCCAAGGGTCCCTAAGGTAGAACATGTTCCTGAGGTTACTGCTCAAGTGATTTCAGTAGTTCTGAGATGCTGTTGATTTTGTTGCTTCAAAGTTGAAGAAATCCTTCCAAGGTCCAACGGCTGACAATAGTCTACTTTAGAATCTACTTGCCCAGACACTTGCTGGGAGAGCTGTCCAATTTGTTCTGCCCTCCATCCTTTGCCATGGTATTAGAAGTCCTCTGCAAGCTTCAATGAGCCGTCATGCCCCCCATGTACATCTGGGCATGCTGTTCATTGCACAGTCTTCAACAACCGAGGAGGCCCAGTTCTGACACATGCACTCCATGGTCAGACAATAGATCCTGAAATTTTCCCCATGATTGGAGTTTTGAGACCAGCAGTCCAGTATGGGGGGGGGGTCCCTAAAGAAACCTTGCCTGAGGTGACCCAAAACCTGCCTGTTGTGTGTGTCAACCAGTGTGGGGTCCGGCTTAATTTGTTACCCATATTAGCCTACATACACATTGATGGCTGCAGTTGTCCAGTCAGTTCTGTCTCAGTCCCATATCATACACAAATCAACGGATATTATAGCCCAGCCTAATCATGCCCACCACACACTTGATTCTCATGCACACCAGTGGGAACTGCATCCCAGTCAGAATGACTCCTAACAACCCCACCAGGTTTGCTCCCAGCCCTGGTTCCTGCACATGCCAGTATATGGAGCAGATGGGTCCAGTCCATCTTGATGCCATTCAGGTCTCATATACATCATTGGGTGCAGCCTAACTCAGCCTGATCCCATATCAACATTTCAATTTTCTGTCCGTTGCATCTCAGCAGATGGATGGATCATTGGAAACCATCATTGGAAGGTACTACATGTCATCAATTCACCCCATCTTTCTGAGTCCTACTAGCCAATGGGTGTATTTCTATATCCTTTAGGCTATTCCCATTTCTCAGTCAAAGTATGTATTTTCCTGGCCTTCATTCTCAACTAATAATTGGCCTTGCTCAACAAGTGTTCCTCTATAAGTCCCAACCCTAAATTCACTTTGCCAAGCTTCTGCTTTGCATTCACATTTACTTACCTTTATGTTGCCTTTAAAAACATGAACATTTTATTGAAATGAAACATATACTTGGGCAAGCTCATGCATCCTAAGTGGGCAGCTGAGTTAATTTTTATAAAACGAACACTATGTCAAGAGCACCAGCAGCACCTGGAAGCTCTAATTATGCTCCAGTTCCTTAGCTTGCCTTCCACCCCACCAAGAGCCACTGGCTTGAATTTTAATGCCACGGATTATTTTTGTCTGTTTGGTGTATACTCTGGTATATTTGGCTTCTTTCACTGAACATTACAATTTTGAGACCAATGTATAATGTCCTATATGACAGTACTTTGCTATTTTTCCTTGCTATCTAGTATTCAATTTGATGATTACTATTCTCCATTTGCATTTGATGGGCATTTGGTTTAAATTAAGTTGTAGACTATTGTAAGTAGTGCCGACATGGCTAGTCTTACATCTTTTGGTGAACATAAAATGTTTCTTTGAGGTGTACATATGGGAGTGAAATTGTTGGACCATGTGTGGGCAAACATTAAGCTTGAACAGGTAATCTCAAAGAGCTGTTCAAATATGCTATGTTGTTCTTGAAATGGTCCCAACCCAGAGTTCCCTGCTGCTCAGTCATTATGAGAATCAACCTTGACACCAAGCTTGACTGACAGCCACATTCACACCTGATTCCAGCACTCCAAAGGGCTCATTAGAATAGCTTGTTTCATCATATTAACCCCAGCTAGTGAAACACAAGTCATTTCTGTCTATACTCATATCCAATCATAATCACCCGAGAGCAAGAACATTACACTAAGTTTTTACAACTTCTGAACCCATCTACCATGCCTTCCACCTGCTTCAAAGACTACAGTTTTAAATATATATGATGTGATATTGACACCTGACTATGGATTTACACCTAAGGAATTAATGCATTCCCTGCCTTTCTGCCTTTCTCCTGTCCATATTCCTGCCTCCTGTCTTGTGGCAGCATGTCAGTTCTTCTGCTCCTTCCTTTTTCTACAAAAAGAAATACCAGCTGTGGGTACTAATGGATGCTATCTACATTTTGCACTAAAGGGACTCTTCATCTTTATACGGACTCACAAGTTCCACAGACAGTAACAACTATTAGGTATTTGTAAAACCTTGTTTGAAAGGCAGAATGACAGAGAGGGAAAATGGGGGAGTGGGAGGGAGAGAGAGAGAGAGAGAGAGAGAGAGAGAGAGAGAGAGAGAGAGAGAGAATATCTTCCATCTGCTGGTTCATTCTACAAATAGCTACAAAAGCCTGTACTGGTCAAGATCAAACTCAGGAGCCAGGAACTTCATCTGGGTCTCACACATGGATGGCAGGGTCTCAAGCACTTGATTCATCATTAAATGCTTAGCAGGGAGTTTGAGCAACAGCTGGAACTCCAACCAGTGCTCCAATATGGTGTACCGGTGACACAAGCACTGGTTTAATCCACTCTGTTAATCCACGCCTTTATGTTTTATGAAGAAAAGCTAGACTAAATGTGCATTAAAATGCAGTTCTTTTTTCTTCATTTTAGGTTTTTAAAAATGATATCAGATCATATGGTTGTAGTAAATGCATGTGTACACATTCTTTGCACGCCTACCTTAATGCACATCTTACTGCAAGCACCCTCACTAGCAAAGCTCGCAGTAGGGTAACTACTTGCCCATATGTATGAGCACAGTCATCACTAGGGCTTTTCCACTTGATTTTGCTCGAGGCAATTCTTATTTAGAAAATAAATAGAAAACTACTTTCTAAAGTAAAAGCATTTTCAAGGAGATTGCATCATATTTAGGTGACTAAACTGATTTTCTACTTTAACATTTTTCCTACTAGAACATGTGGAATGTGGAATTTACTCAAGTCAGAGACAGAGAAGCTTCACTGCTGGGTCTTCAGGCAAGCTCCTTAACCCTGCACTATCTCAATATCCTACCAGTGTGCACAAGAAGATAGGCTGTGGCCTGCCTTACTGCGCATGGCTCTGGAAAGAACACAAAGGTGCTGTGAAAAGATATTTATGTATGTTTTTTCACATAAGAAAATCTTAGTGAGCATCCATGGACAAGGTGCTGTTATACAATCTATGGATACTACATGGACAAAAACAACCAAAATACTGCCTAAATGGATTTATATTCCATTAAAAAGAAAAAAAAAGGTTAATGATAATGTCTGCACAAAATTTTTAATTGGAAAAGAGGTATTGAAGGGAGGAGCCAAGAAGATATGAATGCCGAGAAGGAAATGAGCAAGAGCCAGGGGATACTTTGAGAAGCAGCAGCCCAGTCAGCTGAAACAGTGAGAGCAAAGGTCCCGAGGTGGAAGCATGCCTGATATGCTCTGGGCTGAGGAGGCTGGGTTCCAGAGAAGACCAAGCAGAAGGAAGTAGGGTAGAGAACAATGCCAGGGAGGTGACCGGGCAGACCACGGAGGGCCCTCTCTCTGCGAGAGCATGTGTGGGTACATCCCCAGGAGTAGCACTGCTGAACTGTCAGAGAGCACCATCGGTGATTTTACTGGAAGTACCAGTTGCTTCCTAGGCATACATATTTACGCTGTCAAGAACTTTTTTTAAATATTCCTATTTTGAATTTTGAATTATGTGGTACATCTTTGTATAGGCTGGGATTCTCCCCACCCCCAAACTCCCACCCCCGTCAGACTTTTCCCATTTTGTTACAGTAGTGTAGTCCTTCATAAGGAATCATAATTCTATCAGTCTTTTGTGCTGTTCCACATTTTCTAATTCTTGATACTTTAGTTTTGTAAGTCTTTAGCAGATAAGAAATGCGTCTTCTCTGTTTTGAGACACCTTGGCTATATTTGATATACTGTTTATTGGCTATTAGTATTGTGGGTATTTCTCTCCCTCTTCCCCCGAAACTGTTTACATTCTAATTTTCTATCATGTTGCTTGTTTTCTTATTGACATGAGTTTCTTCATAGGTTCTTAACATGAATCCACTGTCAGTTAATACACTACTCCTGTATTTTTCCAAGCTGGTGCCTCATATGTTTAAGGATGCAGAGAAGTTTTAAATTTTAATGTGTTCAAATGCATCAGTACTTTCTTTTATGTTCTTATTTAAGAAATCGTTTATTATACACAAGGAATTCATTATCTTCATTTTTTCTTTTAATTATCTAAGATTTTAGTTTTTATACTTAGAAAGTGCTTATCCCTGAAATGATGTAAGGTAGGGATTTTTGTTCTCGATGGAGAACCAACTGTCCTAAAACCACTCTCCTCCTCACAGAGAAGTAGCAGCTTCATAACTGCGTTTTCACATGGTGTGGGTACTTTCCTGGATCCATTCAACTCTCCCATTCATTAACTTTTCCCCTCTTACAACAGGACCACATGATCCTGACTGCGATTGCTTCACAGTAAGTCTTGAAACAGAAACAAGACACTTCAAAATGATTATGGAAAAATGGAGGGCTTTCAAATTCACGCATTTTTTCATAATTTGCATTTTCTATGAACTTTGGGTTACAGAATTTTGTTTTATTTTGCTTTATTTGAAAGATATACAGGCATCAACAGATAGAGCTCCCAGGTGCTGATTCACTCTGCGATAAATGGGACTGGGCTACGGCCAGGTTGGGGAGCCAGGAATACAGTCTAGGGTTTCCACATAGGTAGCAGGAACCCAATTACCTTAACGAGTGCCTCTCCAGAGGAGCCCGGTGCTCCACTCTGAATGTGGGTGCTTCACTGCTGGGATAAATGCCCACTCTTCTGTGAACTTCTGCAAGACCACTTGTAGATAAGCAGACAAGTTCCTCTACCTTATTCTTCTCCAAAATTGCCTTGGCTAATTTTTACCCTTTGTACTCCTATGCAAATTTGATAATCATTTTTTTCAACTTCCATATTAAAATCTGGTACTGGAACTGCATTAAATTTGGGAGTATTAATGTTTTATGACAGTGCTTTATTTCTAATTTGTCTTATTTACAAATGCAGCATGTATGTTCATTTGTTCAACTATTTTTAATGTTACTCATTAAAGTTTTATAATTTTAATCATGTACTTCACATAAATTTTTGTTGTCTTTTTTTCCTTAGAGTCATTTTTTCTGTTGCTATTATAGATGCTGCCTCTTTATATGTTTTTGTATTTTGTCTCTATTTGTTCCTTGTGAATAAAGAATGCAATTTCTTAATGTTGATCTAATATACAGTAAGCTTGCTGAACACTCTTATTAATCCTAATAACTTCACTACAGAGGCCCTTGGGTTTTCCATGTAGAAAATGATATCATCTGAGAGTAACAACAATTTTATTTATTCCTTTGTGATTCATACACACTTTGATTCATTGACTAGGCCCTCAGAACAATCTTAGAGCAGACATAGCAGTGTTTTTTTTGTCTTTTTCTTGATTTTAAAAGGAATGAGTCTAACATTTCACTATTATGCACTTGCAATGAAGTCTTTTTATTGATGTCTTTCATAAGCTCAATGAAATTCTTTTCTATTCTGAATTTACTAACGATCTTTTTCATGAATAGATGCTGAGTTACATCAAATGCCTCTTTTGCTTTGAGAGATCATGTAGTTTCACATCCTAAATTTGTTAAACTTAATGAATTTGTTAATTGTCATGATGCATTTTTCAACAGACTATTAGAATTGACTTGTTAATATTTCAGGTGAAATTTGATTTTAATACCCTATTTTGTGTGAGGAAATAGTAGGTGTTTTCTATTCAGTGAGTGCAAGTATGTGTGTGTGTGTTTACAATAGATCAAAGTGGCTAATTACAGTGTTAAAACTGCCAATACCAAATTTTTGTCTGCATCTATCAGCTACTTAAAGTAATACAGGCAAATCTCCCTCAATAATGTGGATTTGTCTATTTCTCCATACACATGTGTAAATTTTACTTCTGAATATCTCATTAGGCATGCCCAAGTTAGCAGTGCTGCAACTTTGTAGCAAAGTGCATCTTTTATCATTATGTACCTGTGCTTCTCTTTAGCTCCAGCAGAGCTTTTTGTTCTAGAAACGATTTTATTTTAATACTGATTTAGCAAGAAAATTTCCCCTTGATTAGATTTGCCCACTGGTTTCTTTTGCATCTTTTCAGCCTTGCTGTACCCCATGCTTTACATGTGTTTCTCATAAACAGAAAGAGGTGAATTTCTTGTAATCCAATGACAATGTTTTAACTAGAATGTTGAGCTCCATAGTCACTGTAATTTTCATTGAGTCCCCTATATTATCCTGTCCTCATTTCTCTGTTCTTTCCTCCCACTGTCTCTACCCCTGTCCTTTCCCTGTCTTCTCTAGTTGCTTAGAGGTCATACATTGTTACATTTTGCTAAAATTGTCTTTTGCCTTTTAAAGCCCAAGTTTGGCAATAGCGCTACACTCTCTTAGCAGTAACCAACTCCCAACCCCCTCCTCCTAGTTTTCCATGATATCTTCACTATGGTCCACCCTTTTTCTTATTACAAATTTTTCAGAATGATCATTTTGGTTACTGACTTGAGCAATCAACATTTGCTTAAATTTAACCTTGTGTGATCCTCATTATCTCTGTGGGGTTTGTTCTTCTCTCAGTCTAGCTGTCCACCTGTGAAAACGGTCCCTCAGCATAATTTTGAATGCTAAACCTCCACTCCCCTCCCCAGAACGCATTTTGTCTATTTTCTCCTTTCCGGGACTGCAACTGGAGTCTTCGTTACTTCTTGCCTCTAGACAGAAGGCTTTGGTGCGCACTTTGATTAAGCATGGCATTTCTGGAATCCGACCTTTACGTAGTAGCCTCACTCTCGGTTCCTGTGAGAGGGCAAGGCCAAGGTTCTGAGTCTTTCTCCCTCCCTGCCTCCCTCTCTGCATTTGTCTCTGGAAGCACACTCTCTCCTTTGCCAACATGAGCAAAATGTGAGTGCAGCCCCAGCTTCCTCCACATCCATTTCTCATTTTATTTCTTGCTTTTGCTTCTGGGGTTTCCATTTCACTCCTTTGATCCTGTGTACATATTTAACAAGACATGTTTTACATTGTATTCAGCATATCTAAGTGTTTTGTAACTGAAAGGCACTCATATAAAAACCTAGACTGTAATATTACCAAACCAGAATTGTACATTTTTCATTATAATTCTTAAATGCCTCAGGCTTTCCTATTGTCATGTTCACATCATTAAAGAACACAATTTTCATTATTCCAAGCACTTCTCAGGTATTAAAAGCATTATAGAACTTGCTTTTCTTTGCTGTCAGCCAAGGATTCATTTCCCAATCCCTTCTCTCCTCGACAAAAGAAACATAAAAATGAATGAATGAAAAGCAACATTTTCAGGCAAAGGATGAAGAGTGATCCTTGTAAGATCACAGCCTATAGCTGGTGCTGTGTTTGCAGCTAAAGCTAAAGCTGCCATCTGCAGCGCTGCTGTCCCGTACTGCCATTGGTTCCAGTACTGACCACTCTACTTTCAACTCACTTCCCTGCTAATGAGTGGGAAAAGCAGTGGAAGATGGTCTAGAAGAATGGGCCCCTCGTCCATGTGAGAGATCTGGGAGAGGCTCGTGGCTCTGGGTTTGGCATGGCTCAGCCCTGGCCATTGGGACAGTCTGAGAAGTAAACTGTTGAATGAAGATTTCTCTCTCTCTCTCTTTCTCTCTTTCAAACAAAATAAATATAAAGTTGGTTTCTTTTAAATATTTATTCTATTTTCCTTATCTTGACTACCTTGCTTTGGTTTAAAGTGACGTTAATGTAATCAGTTAATTATAGTATTTTTGAGCATCTAAATTTATTGCATCCAATTTGCTGGTGAGCCACCCATTTCAAAATGTAAATATCAAACGTTTCCAGAGAAAAGATGCTGAATTTACAAAAAGGACATATGTATTCACCAATCTACCCTGAAGTCAGCCAGAAGGGAGATCAAGTTTTAATCCTTATTAGATGACTATAATCCTATGTAGGATTATTATCGCCAAACTGCTGAATGTCCAAACTAGCGGTGCTCCACTCGACAGGACCAGAACAGCAGAATTCTCTGCAGAAAATCTTAAATTGTCCCTCAATGGCTAAAAATTTGCAAGCAAGTAATAGAAAATATTGATTATTTGAAAAGATGATTGGAAGCAAGTTTTATATGAAGGATGCAGGAGAGAGAGAGAGATCCAGTACCTATAGAAATGTCTTTCAAAATTTAAGGTGCATAGAATCACCTGAGGTTCTTGTTACAATGAAAATTTTATCTCTGTAAATTAGTGCTGAGGTTTTAGCAAACAAACTCACAGGAGATAGTGACACTGCCAAAGAACCTCACTTTGAGTGCCAGGCCCCAAATACTCAAGCAAATAGGTTAGTGTTGAAATTTTTTTAATTGAGGGTATCCAGCATAGTGGCCATAAGTCAAATGTGGCAATAGAGGAATTCTGATTTCTGCACAAATTCAAGGTAGTACAAATAGGTGCTGTAGTTGTAAATATTAATGCTGCAAACATCTAAGAATTTAGACTTTCAATCAAGAGATTTCCATAGACTTCAGTTAATTTCTTCTATTAATTAGCAAATGCTGGTAAACGCTTAGCAAGGATTAGCAGATACTGAGAACGTGCAGATAAGATAAAATACACTGTGGCCTCTATTGAAAAGAGTATCTTTGGGGGCTTATTCATCTTGTAACTTATTTATAATTTTCAACAGATTTTAGGAGTCACTCCCATGTATAGGGCATTACATGAAAACTCTAGGACCTCACAACCTAGCAAGGAAGGACAACATGAATGCTGACAGCTGTCCCTAGAAAGAAGTGAAAAATACCACCTGTGTAGTGGTGATGATGAGGTCAAGAGGACATTCAGTCCTCTCAGATGAAAATGATCAAGGAGAAGTTTTTGAAGAAAGAGACTTTGATCTGGGTCTTTAAGATGAAAATGAATTATGATATCTTAAGTATTGAGAACAACAGCTTCCTGATTCTTCCCTTTTGTTCAGAAGGAGCTTTTTTAAACGGTAAAGTTGGTAGCACTGAGTTGTCCTCCCCCACCCCCTTTTTTTCCTTTCAATTTCATAAACATTAACCTTGGGGTTTAGATAAATACAGGAAGTGAAGGGCACAGAAAATGAGGGCAAGGAGAGAAAAGAAGAAATGGAAATTGCTGCTTTTTCTCCCAATATACTTCCTCTCTTCAGTACAAAATAACTTGTTTGTCAAAGTAACAGGAACTAGCCAATTGTCAGGATACTGAAGGTACGTGCTTGAACTATACATTTCAAAACATTTGAGATTCAGAGATGGTCTAAATATACCATCCTTGCACAAAATTTCCATATTTATAAATTATACATGGACTCACATTACCCTCCTATTCATCCATCCATCTATCAAAGGTGACTTTATCCTGAGGGCCCTACCAGGATTCCAATTGGAGGAATCTGTGGGGAACAGCCTGAGCGTCCTAGGTCCTGCTTTGTTATGGTTGTTAATTAACCATCTCTAAGCACCGGGTGCTTCCCCAGCCTTCTGAGACATCCAGCCGCACTCTCTGGCCTTGCATGGGAGCTCACCAAGGATCAGGCTTGGATTTGCCCCAACTTGTGGAAGGAGCAGGTATTGCGGGTGTGCGCGCTGGCGGAGGATGAAGGCTGACCCAGAGAGTTGGAGCTGCATCACACAGTCCAAACTACAATCACTACCATCTGTTTACACGACTACTGAAGAGCTCATAAAATAGTTATTGGATGAGTTACAGAATATCCTACGAATAGTATAAAATATTTTTACAGCAGCAGCAGCAGCAACAACAACAACAACAACAACAACAAAACGGCTCAAAAAAGAAAAAAAAGGAACCTCACTTCCATGGAAATTGAGTTTCTTCAAGACAGAGTCTCGGCAGCATTTGGCTACCTGCTTGAGGTGCTGAGGCCCGAGGGTCAGGGCCCAGTGCGCTCTACATGGAAGCATCGGCAGGGTCTGGCTAAGAGATGGCTGTGCTGTCCAGAATCAATAGGGACCCAGTCCAGGCCAGGAATCCACGATCCACCGTGCGCTTGTCCAGGAGGGAGCACCAGCATCACATTCACACACATCTGGAGTCTGCCTTTTAACAGAGGAGGTTGAAAGCTCCGTGATGTGAATAGCACTTCGATGGAGTCACGCATTAGAGTGCAGGAAGGAGGGATCAGATTAGGAAGAATATGGACAGCTTGTGGATTTTTCCTGTCTTCTAATTCCTGGACGTCACCCAATGAACAGAGGAAAAGAGAGCTGAGTGACTCGGGACCTCGGGACCCATGCAAACGAGGGGTGGGTTTCCTGGGTTGTCGCTAGTTTCACATGTTCCAGTTTTGAAGCTGGAAATGCTAGCAATCCAGACATTGCACTGCGAGTAAGCTGAGGAAGCCTCAGCAACAAGCTGCCCTCTCTAGTCAAGGCACAGCAAGGGGACATCTCCAGGACAGAAAGCCTGCCCTGTAACTGTTCTACACCAGCCTAACACTGCTGAGAAACACTGTGACCGCGGGCTTCACCAGGACAAAGTGGGGACTCTAGACTTCTACCCTCTTGAGCCCAAAGGCCAACCCCAATGGCGCTGTGGTCTTACACAGGAAGCCAGGTAAAGTGCAGAGACCTCCATTCCTTGAGTGGACACAGCGTTCCAGCTGCCGGGTGCTGCCAAACACAGGTGCTCAGAGGAAAGCTTGATTTGCTTGTGACATGTGAAGGAGACAGTGGGAAGAGTGGGTTCTCTAAAGCAACTGCCTCCCAGGGAAGCAGCTGGTCTAGGATTTTGTGGCACTGCACAGGAGCGTGTCCAGGCTGTGGCAAAGAGGGTGAGGACAGAGAGGTCACGCTTCCTTGCAGTATAGATTGTATGCTCCAAAGTCTTTATTCAAAACCAGCTTCCTGCAGTTTTCATCTCTGGTTTATGCTGCTCTGGCACCCTCGGAGTCCAGTAGAGCATCCTCTGCAAAGCAGATGGAAGAGTAAACTATTTCCAATTCTCTGCATCTGTTCTGTGCTCCCATTTGGCTAAATCCTGCACTCTCAGGTTATGGTCTGTAAGGTAATGAGTGGTGGTCAGCAGCCCCCACTTCCATGATACCTGACCACACCACAGGAGGAGACAAGAGCTCCACCGCCATCCAGGAGATAATTCTAAAATTGAGGTAGAAAGAGGAAGGAATACCTGAAACAGTTTTTAAAAGGTAAATCAAGATCTACCCAAATCCAAGGCTTAAAAATATAGTTACAGTAATCAAGACTCTGGGATACTTGGCTGAAGTTTAAAGTTACAGATCAATGAGTGTGAAAAGGCACCTGTGCTGCAACCAACTTTATAGAAATGAGTTTTCTTTTTTAAATAAAATCTTCACAAGTTGGAAAAAAGCATTTTGGAATAGACTTTGAAACTGACTTGTAAGGCTGGCTCTAGACACTGTGGGTTAAGCCTTAGACTGCAGCGGCTGCCAACCAGCTCCCTTTTAACGGGTCTGTGGAAGCAACAAAAGATGGCCCAGTCCTTGGGCTCTTGCCAACCACATGGGAGACCCTGAAGAAGCTCCTGCCCTCAGCCTGGCCCAGCCTCTGTCCTTGTATCCATTTGGGGACTGAACCAGCAGATGAAAACACTCTCTCTTTTTCTCTCTCTGTAACTCTGCCTTTCCAAATAAATAACTCTTTTACAATATTTAAAAAACTTAATTGCAAGTAATATTTATATAAAATGTAGCCTTATGTTTTTAAAATATTTTTAGCATGATTTATGAAATAAAATTAGCATGTTAGCTTAAGTAAAACCCTAAATCTAAATTACATGTATCAAGAACTAATGAGATGACCAGAACCTTAGTGTAAAATACACATATATGTAATATATACATGTATAGCATACTTTTCTTAAACATTAAAAGCATACGCTCAAAACTCACAGCTGCCATTTTTAAATTTACTTATTTGAGAGACGCACTCCCCTTGGCTGATTTACTCACATGCTTACAACAGCTTGAGAGGGGTTAGCTCAAAGCCAGGGATCAGAACTCAACCCAGTTTTCCATGTGGTTGGAAAGAAGCCCACTGCCTAAGCCGCACCACTGCCTCCTGAGACCTGTCCTGGCACAAGCCAGAGTGAGCAGCCAGAGCCCAGAACTGAACTCAGGAACTCTGGTGTGGGAGGCCGACCTTGAAAAAACAAAACCCTTTACTTATTTGAAAAAGAAAGAAAACGAGAGAGAGAGAGAATCTTTCATGACCAGCCAAAGCCAGGAAGCACAAGGCAGGAGCTTCTTCCAGGTTTCTCATGTGAGAGGCAGGGACCCAAAGATCCGAGCTGTCTTCTGCTGCCCTCCCCAGGTTCATTAGCAGGGAGCTGGATAGGAAGTGGAGAAGCTAGGACACAAGCCGGTGCCCACCTGAGATGCTGCCAGCCAAGTGTCGTTGCACTTAGCTGAAACCTGGCATTTTAATCAGCTCTCAACACCAGATGAAATGTCCACCACTCATAGTTATTATGGTTAACTCACTGGAACTAATTTTAAATCAGAAAAGCTTGCTAAATGTAGATTACTGTTAATTAATATCATTGAAGTTTTTAATCTCATATAGGGGACTATATTATATTTTAATCACTAATTTTAATTATTCAGTTGGTTGACTCAATTCTTACTTTTCTGCATGGTTTTCTTGATGTGTAGTTCATTAGTTTAAAGAATTTGCATCTTTGGGCCCGGCGGCGTGGCCTAGCAGCTAAAGTCCTCACTTTGAACACACCGGGATCCCATATGGGTGCCGGTTCTAATCCTGGCAGCTCCATTTCCCATCCAGCTTCCTGCTTGTGGCCTGGGAAAGCAGTCCAGGATGGCCCAATGCTTTGGAACCCTGCACCCATGTGGGAGACCTGGAGGAAGCTCCTTGGCTCCTGGCTCCAGATGGGCACAGCACCGGCCATTGCGCTCACTTGGGGAGTGAATCATCAGACGGAAGATCTTCCTCTCTGTCTCTCCTCCTCACTGTATATCTGACTTTGTAATAAAAATTAATAAATCTTTAAAAAAGTTTGCATCTTTTAGCAACATTGCTTAAAAACTATTAAAGTTTGAACCTCAAATTGAACTATCAGTAATATCAAGGATTTGTACAGTACTTCAGGACTTAAAATATGTTGACATGAGTTAGTTGTATTTGACCTTTCAGGAAACTCTTAAATCACTGTGCAGATTTTCCAGCGTGTGTTAATCAGTTTCTCAAGGCCATGTAGCAAAGACGTGAATGCAGGTGTCAAATCCAGTAGCTTTACTTAGCTGCCTTTCTGGTTTCCTAGAGGTAAACATTTCAGACCCACAAAGTAGTCCAATTTACTGAAAAATTCTGTAGTTAGTAATGATGCTACCATGGCAATAACTTTACAAAAGACAACTAATTATATTTTAGAACTAATGCTCTACTATTTCTTTTCATGAAGATATCATCATCAAAATACTATTGGTGTTATGAGCAGTGAGCTTATCTGAAATGAATGGAATTGAGTTGCCCTGACTTCAACTCAGAAAGGAAAAGCAGCTCCTGACCCAGAGTATAACAAAGCAGAGAAAAATGAAGAGGAACACGCCTTTGAGAATGACTTGGTAATTGCCTCAAAATATGAACCACTGCTTCATCATTTAAACGTCCATAAGGCCTGACATCTGCTAATCAGTCACACTTGGAAATCAGCATCTCAGACTCAGTGAATGCCTTGGGCTGCTCCTGCTTCTCCAAGGTAGGAACAGTGTGTGTCATAAAGAAATGATTACATCAGTTCCGTGCATGTTTTAAATCATGGCCCAGCTGCCCTCTCCCGCCCACTGGAGCGTGTCTGTGTCCTCATTATTTGCATGCTTAGCATGCCACTTGCCTCTTCATTCTTGCGCTGAGTACCTCTTCTCCGAGGTGTCCTAGTAATGCATAATTGCCCATGTCCAACCTATAGATCAGACTCCAATCTAATTTGCAAAACAAAGTAAATACAAAGGAGGCTACACATAATTTAGACCTCATGTGGCAATGATTAAGTTATCTGATCCCAGCTTTCACATTTCCCTGTTTACCACTTAATATTCTCCCCACTGTCTCTTCACAGCAAATACTTGCTAGGTCATTTGGTGTTCCTCAGTGTTATTTCGCCTTCTTTTTAAAAACCACTCCCACAGAGCCTTTTCTATTTAGAAGTTTCAGCAATTGGATGTCTCCTCTCCCCTGACTTCTGAGCTGTAGCAACATGGTCTTCTACTTCCCCTTTTTGGGGACAAGGACAGGGCCATGTACTAGTTTTAAAAGGTAATAAATTAGGTCAATAATGTGTTGTGGGCAAAGGCTTTTCAAACTTCTGAATGTTACCTTTAAAAAGGTACAGATTTGCCTTTGTAAATTCTTTTGCAGTGAGTAGAACAAGATACATTTATGGTTGAGCTAAAGAATCACTGATGTGGCCAAGAAGTGAAGTTGGAAATTATCATGCTGTCCTTGCAGGTGGGAAGGTGAGGAAGACACCAGGCCCTCAGGGCACAGTGTGGGGAGATGAGGTCTAACGTGACCTAGAACCTGGACTCCCAAAGGGAGCTAGGATGGACTTCAGGAGCTCAGGAACATCATCAAACCACAGAGAAAGGAATTAGGCCCCTGCTGCAGCAGGGAAGATCTTGCCTCAGCGTGACTGAGTTCCAGTCCTGAGTCCACTTGCAGTTCCCTGGGCATGTGCACCCTGGGAGGCAGTGGGTAATGGCTCCAGGCCTTGGGTTCCTGCCACCCAAGTGGGAGAGACAGACTGAGTTCTGAGCTCTTGGCTGCAGCCTGGTCCAACCCTGTCTGTTGCCAGCATTTGGGGGAGATAATCAGCAAATAAAACCAATCTCTCTCCTACTCCTCTCTTTCCATCCCTTTCCTCCTTCACCCTCTTCTCTCTCCAGCTCTGCCTGCTGCCTTCCAAATAAATAATATCTTCAGAAAAACTATGTAAAATAATGTGACTGTGTTTCCATACCAGCCCATCAACACCACCTGAGAATTTGTTAGAAATGTTAGCAGTTCTTGGAATAAGGGCACCACTACCATTGTGGTCAGGAGCCCTGATGTATGCTGAAGTTGTGAATCAATACTCCAATTAATGGAGGACTAGCTTTCCTCACGTGACCCTTCTGCGTCTCCTCCCACTCCCTGCTTTGGTCAGCTCTGGTCACACTGACCTTGCAACATCCCGGGTGCATTCTACCTTAGCACCTGGGTGTTATGAGCTTCTGTCTAACTTAACCACTCTTCTTTCAGATGTTCAACCATTCTTCGAAAATTTCACAGAAAAAATTAGAGTTAACAGATCCGTACAGAACATTTATGAGAGTCATGCATTTTTTTCCCTAATAGGCATGTTCCATGACCTTTGGAAGCATTGTCATACATGCTGCCAGTTACCAGACCAATTGTTACCTTATCTAAAAGCTCAGTGCCAGCAGCCCTATTAGAAAGGCCACAGTACCCCAGCCCATGCTGGCATCATGCTCGCCCCGTTCCTGTGGCTCTGCTCATTCCTCTAACCCATGACACACTAGGTGATCAACTTCTGAGTGATGTTTTTTGCTTACAGTTTGCTTCTTTTGCCCCACAGAGTAAAAGCTCCACAAAAACAACCCTTGCTGTGTTCCTTGGGTTTCCAGAGCAATGTTTAGCACATAGCAGTTTCTCACTAAGTAACTACTAAAGTAATGAATGAATTTTCAAAGAAATCTAGACCTTACAAGAAAAGTTCTGTTCAGAAGAAGTTCAGTCATCTTCTCTGATAGGGGAATCATTCCGGACAAGGACATTATTTCCTGCTGCCTCCACTGTTACATGGTTGGGGAGAATGAAATAGAAAGTGTGGGAAAGGAAAGGCAATAAGGTCTTGCAGAAGTGAAAAATGTCTGGGCAAACCCCTAGTTGATTGTATTTTACCTTTCATGTTATGATTTTTGAGCTTTTGAAATAAATACATACTAAACTCATCTAATCCTTGTAAGAAACATTTCAGACAAAAATTATACTTATTTTTCTTTCCTAAATGAGAAACCGGGTTGCAGAAAGGGTAACATTTTGACCAAGTTCACACAGAACAGGTAGGAGTTGAACCTGAGGCTGGCTCCATTGTATAACCCTTACCAGCTATACTGTATTTAACCATTCCCAAATCAATGATTTTTTAAATACCTATATGTTAGCACTTAGGATGTATTATTGAAATTATCCATAGTTATGTATTCACCATTACACTGAAAAAAAGAAATCTTAAAAGCACCATATCTGCTTCCTCATCGCTGCCTACCCAGGATCCTGCATGACGCTCATGGATGGGTGGATGGGGCCTGCGCGGCTGCACAGACAATGGACAAGGGTATAGATCTCAAGCAGGCCACTCCATTCGGTTCTTAGATGACTACAGAGTCCCTTGAATTCCAGAAATGAGTTAATAAGACTTCTTTTTCCTCAGCTTAAATACGTCAAATGAGTCCAAGACTTATTGCAAAAGCATGTAGGAGATCAGATAAAGGAAACTAAATGATAAAGAAAGAAGTTTGTTTCTTGGTACTTTTGGCCCCAGGAAGATGAATTTCCCGGCCATCCTGTTTCTTTCCCAAGAAGATAAACAGCAATCCTGGCAGGTGAATCCAAAGGTCCCAGGGCTGTGCCCTTTGCTCTGTGTGCGCTGGAAGCTGAGCTGGCTTAGCTTTGATGACTGAACCGTAAGTTCTAAGAATAATAGGACTCAATGATAAAAGCTAAAAAAAAAAATAATAATAATAAAAAAAGCTATTCTCAGAAGAGAAGGAATGTTGAAAATGAAAACTGCACTACGGCAGCCTGAACACCCGCGGGAGGCCTTGAAGCCCAGTTCCCTCTTGCTTTGTCTATGTTTACTAAACACCACATTCCAGAGACATTTATTGGTGCTTAAACATGAGTTCTTACGGATGGCATTGTAGCAGAGGCCACGGGTTGCTTTCAGATCGAGGCCTTCCTCTGACCACTGAGGACCACCGCCCCCTGTGGGGTAATAAAGCCTGCAGCCCTTGCATCAGAGAATCCAAGCAGCTGCTGTCAGACGTTGGTGCCGCCTTAAACCACGCAGATATATGCAACCATTGGGCATGATTAGATCACCTCCCTTGCAGCAGGTAGCTTTACAAATGTGGTCACTGCTGACCCTTGAGGTGCCACACCCACGTGAGCAGTGAAAGGAAGCTTCTCTCTACAGCAGAGAAATCGAAACTTGTAGTGCCACTCTCCCAGCTCAGCTCGGTCCAGTCCAGGGGCAGCTGCCCCTCATGCCCCGTCAGAGCTACCTAGGAAGGTTTCAAAGTGGAGCAACTAAACAACCATTCCTGCACCCAATCTACAGACTCTGATGCCTAGGTTGCAAGTGAAACCCAGGAGGATGCCTGTAATTTGTAAGAGTTCTTCAGGTGAGTTTGAGGCACAATCGGTTTCAGGCAATACTAACAAGATTTTGAGTCCAGTGCGATTTTAAAATATCATTGACTTTTCAAAACTGAAGGTGTCTTTAAATTCATTATGACATGTTACATTCTATTAACACTTCAACAATCTACAAAAATGCACAAGAAACAATCATTCTAGGGTCTTATTACCCAGAAGTAATTACTGCTAACATTTTGGAGGGAATCTTTCTGAATAACTCAACTTGCATCATTTTAAGTCTAACAGTTTTCTAAATGAAATTTGCAATGCCTAATAATCGTTCTATTAATCAAATATATGTATCCTAATGACAGGCTTTTGCAAAATTTTTATAGAAAAATTAGAAATAATATTGGAGGCTGCATAGGAACTCAGAGGGGAATATCTTGTGAAAAATTATTAGATATTTAATACTTACTAAATGACACCCCCATATTAGAAATTTTGGGCTTAGTACCAGTAAAACACCAGAATGTGAAACACAAACTCTGTATAGATATAAAACAGTCTTAGAAAATAAGGAAATGAAGGCAAGTATTAGTAAAAGTCTAAGGCATATAAAATAGAATCGGCAGAAACAATACAAGATTTCAAATATTAATTTCAGATTAAGAATTTTTGTGTAATTATATTTAAATGTGCTCATCTGAAATTCAACACTTTCTTCTTATAGAAAGTTTAAACAAAAAAAACCAGGTGTGAAGGAAAAATTACTTGGAACTCTATTCCCCAGACATAACAAAGTGTTAGGCTCCAAGTTTCTATACTAAAGACTGTAGGGAAATAATCTGAGGATTAGTACTAGCATATGGAGTTTTAATATCAATGAAATTGAAGCAGAAGACTCAAAAGAACCAAAAGATTTTCATGCTCCTTAGCTTCAACCTGCTACCAGGGATCTGACAACATCCTAAGACTGTGTTCTGGGGTTCAACACTGGCACAGAGGGTTGAGCTGCCACCTGCAGTGCTGGTATCTCACGGGAGCACTGGTTCAAGTCCTGGACACTCAGCTTCCAATCCAGCTTCCCCCAAAGAGTCTGGGAAACAGTGGGAGACAATCCAAGTGCCTGGACTCCTGACACCCACATGGGAGGCCTGGATGGAATGCCAGGCTTTGGCTTGGTCAGCCCCAGGCCACTGTGGACATTTAGTCAGGGAATCAGATGATGGAAGCCCTGTGCTTCTTTTTCTGTCACTCCAGCTTTTACATAAAAAGTTTTTATTTTCATTTTGTTTTGTTGTTTGTTTGTTTGTTTGTTTAAGAATGTCTATTGCATGATGCTGTCAGTTTTTCTTACACCCTCTCAACTAATTCAGGCATACCATCTCTATGTAGGCATGGGAATGGGATGCTGAGAATTTTGGCCAGAGCCTTCCTGAACAAGACAGGATGAGAAGGAGCAGGTACTGAGCCAAAAGTCAAGATGCTCATGTCTCACACTGGAGTGCTTGGGTTCGACACTCGGATCTTTTTCTTTTTAAACTTTATAATATGTAATTTCCTTTTTAATTTTTTGCAGATATATCTGATAGCAGGTTCTTTTATGCAGTCTTTACTATTTAACAACATTCATAGATGTTTAAAAGAATTTTATGATACAATTCCATGGGCTCTGGGATTTCCCTTACCCCCTACACAAATCCTAACCCCTCCCCCACTGATTTCCCCTATATTATTACAATAGTGTAGTCCTTCATAAGTAGTCACAAGTCCATCACTCTGCTATTTAAGTTTATCCTGACACTGCGGGTTTGGACAATGGCAGAAGAGTCCAGCATCCTATTGTCAAGATCTATTTAACAGTTTCACCAGCTTCCTGCTGATGTGGGCTCTGACGATGGTTGCATTGCTGGGTTCGCGCCACCCATATGGGATACCTGGATTGAGTTACCAGCCTGCATTTTCATCCTGGTCCTGCCCCAGTTGCCCAGTTATTGTGGGCAGTTGGGAAGTGAAGCAGTGGAATGGTATTCTCTCTCTCTCTCTCTGTTTCTCAAGTAAATACAAAATGATTTCAAATATTTTGAAAAAGGAGGAAGCTCTTAGGTAAAACAAAGGTAATAATTTCAGAAATTATAGAATTCAAATTCATTAATTTTGTCTTTTCTAGTATAATTTTCCTACCTCCTTCCATGTGGTTGTTTATGATATGGAGAGACTGAGAACTAATTTGTGAAGTTGCTGTAGGACAGGAATTTATAACATTGGCTCTTTGGGAAGGACATTTGCCTAAAGTGGACATTGGAGAACCCTTTAGAACATAGCTTGACTCGACCCTCTACTTTTCTCAGTCACAAGCATTTTAGAAATAACTTTCTTATCAAGGTTGGTAATTGTATGTCAGATATGAAGTCTTAAATGACAGTGGAATATGGCAGACACTGACAAGAACAGAGACATAATCAAGGGCATAATGTGTCTTGGTGCATGAATTGAGGATGGGAACAGAGGATTGTGGGAATTTAGAGTGGATTCCAGGGACATAAATTAGGAGTTGCAAAGCCTGCCTAAGGAGTATCTAGAGATTTACAGAGAACATTCAAGCTGCATCTCAGGAAACACAGGGAAAGCACGTGCATATCCTTGCAAGCTTTGTTCAAGGGTACTGGATGCTCACGTGGGGTTTGTTATAAAAGAATTCCTGCTGCTTTTCATAAATATAAAGCTCAAGTTTACTCTACGGAAACAATTACTGGGAAAGGTGAAGCCACTGCAGAGAGGGGAACCGCCTATTCTCCTATCAACTCGTATTAAGAATAATAGCAGAGCTCTGTTGTTCCAGAGGGACTAATTCGTCCCTTTGTTTCACAGAACAGTTGCCAGGGATCCCCTGGGTAGTGCAGAAAAGTGTGTCTCAGACAACTGTCAACATAGGCCCACGAAAACTGATGTGCCTTCACTTCATGCAAACTACGCTGACAGTTCTAAATTTACAAATAAAATACGGATTATTTGCACGGTAAAAGAATTCTTTGCTCAAATGCTGTTTTTTTTTTAAAGTGAAAATTACTCCGATGTGTTTTATAATACAATTTCACGTTCAATTTAATCTACATGCAATTTTGTAGGAGCACATCTTCTGGGTCAAGAGTGGAATGCTGGTGTATTTGTGAACGCCGGCTGTTGGTGGGGTTCAGTGTTCCAACACGAGCGTTATTGCAGTGGTGTCTTCTCACCACTGCCAGTGTTTTAAGAAAAACAGGAGCCTCACATAATGCTTTGTAAAATTATGGCTGATCCACCTGGGGGGCGGGGGAGCTCCTGGGGAAGCAGAAAGGTAAACTTGGCCTTAGCTGTGTAGGAACAGGTATTCTCCTGATTACCTTCTGTGCTGACCAATTAAGTACCCTTCTTCTGAGACTCTTCCTGACTCCAATTAAAGCTTGAGGGTCTCTCTGAGTTAAAATGAATCATGAAAATAATGGTTAGAGTTAGTAGCAGACTGCAATGAGACATTTTGTGAGAAAGGACTCTACAAATGAGAATGTGATACCTGTATCGGTGGCTATTATTCTACCCTTCCACTGAGAATCACAACAAAAATGCCCACTGATTTTAGAGCATGAAGTGAACGAACAAGTCTGCCTCTGCTTGCAAAACATGGCACCCAAAACAGGTGTCCAACAGAAATACCTTTTCCAAAATATCAAACACCACATTCTTAAAAAAGGAAAAAGCTACGGAAAGCATACTTGTACAGATTCATTAGCCAACAAGCTGATGGGATATTACAAGAGTGACACATCACCACAGAAATGGCCCGTGGTGGCTTTGCCTGGAGTCATGTTTCCATCTTTCTGGGAGCACTTGTCCTGAGAGTTGCCCAGTGAACCAGCCTGCAGGTGCTGCAGACCTCTTGGAATTTTGAGCACAGCTTCTCCACGGGAGGCAGGGCAGGGATGGGGGATCCTTAAGCAGCAGGAAAGAGAAACAAGGGGTCAGGAAGTGAAGTGGGGAGAGCTGCTGAGACCAGAGAGCAAGGGTGTAGAATGAGAGGGGTGGGAGTCATCACTAAGAAGCAGAAAGTTCAATGACAGGATGAAATGATGTGAGGGAAAGGAAACATAAAGCAAGGTGGGAGTTAAAGGATCAGTAAAGAGAAACCAGAGAGAAAAGTGATTTAATAGCATCAATGGTGAGGAATGATATCAGCAAACAATGAACTCAGATAAATGCCACAGCCAAGGGCCTGATGTGTGATAGCCTAGTGGCTGAATCCTCGCCTTATGTCCGTTGGGGTCCCATATGGGCACCAGTTTGTGTTCCAGCTGATCCACTTCCCATTCCCTGCTTGTGGCCTGGAAGGGCAGGAGAGGATGGCCCAAAGCCTTGGGACCCTGTACCTGTGTGGGAGACCCAAGGAAAGCTCCTGGCTTTGGGTCTGCTCAGCTCTGGCTGTTGTGGTCACTTGGGAAATGAATCAGTGGATGGAAGATCTTCCTCTCTGTCTCTCCTTCTCTCTGTTTATCTGCCTTTCCAATAACAGAAATAAAAAGAAAGAAAAAGAAAAAAAAAAAGCAAAAACCAAAACAAAGACCAATGTTAGGTGTAAGGAAAAGACGTTACAGGGCTTAGAAAGTTTCCACTTGATTTGCAAAACAATGATTCAGAAAGTTACTTCCAAAGGTTGTTACTTTAAGAATATAATTCACAAAGTTATCAGACATGGGGCCTGGTGGTTTGTGGTGCAATGGTTTAAGCTGTCACATGAAGCAGCGGCTTCCAGTCCAGATGGCTCTACTTTCACTTCAACTTCCTGCTAATGTGCAGAGGAGACCAGTGGAGGATGGCCCAAGTTTTGACCTATTGCCAAAAAGCACCCCAAACTGATTGGAGGCATTCTTCTAGAACCCCCTGACTGGGTCCACTCACCTGATACACAGAAAGCCAATCACTGACATGGGGCTGGTGGAAGAAATTAGGCATTTATTGCAAAGCTCAGAGCAAGGAACTGGGTGGCTATCATTTGATTCCCAGGATTGCTGAAGGGTTTGGGTGGAGGTTTTTTGTTTGTTTGTTTTTTAAGATTTCTTTATTTTTTTTTGTAAAGGTAGATTTCCAGAGAGAAAGAGATACAGAGAGAAAGATGTTCCATTAGTTGGTTCACTCCTTAAGTGGCCACAATGACCAGAACTGAGCCAATCCAAAGCCAGGAGCAGGAGCTTCTTCCAGTTCTCCCAAGCAGGTGCAGGGTTGCAAGGTTTGGGGCTATCTTCTACTGCTTTCCCAGGCCACAGGCAGGGAGCCGGGTGGGAAGTGGAGCAGCTGGGATTAGAACCTGCACCCATATGGGATCCTGGTACATGCAAGGCAAGGACTCTAACCACTAGGCTACCACACTGGGCCCAGGTAAAGTTTCTTCCAGACAGAAAATCGGGGCTGAGAGGTGTGACATGCAAGATTCCAGCTATGTCAACAATGCCATGATCTTTCGGGAGTTAACAATGATCCGATAGGTACAATCCATCTTGGGGTTATATGAATGTAGTTAAGTATTCTTCAAGATTTCCTTCCAGACAACACTGGCTGCTTAGGTTCCTGTTTATAAGCAACAGGAGACCCCTTGTGATTAGAACCTTGTGGGACTGGTTTGTCTCACTCTCAGTCTAACGAATTCCTTTTGATAATGGGCAGGCAAGGAAACGTCGTGCTAAGGGAAACTGATGGGGAGACCTTGGGCATGGTGAAACGGCACGGCTCTGTCGGTTGGAGGCCTGGCACAGCCCTGGCTCTTGTGGTCGTTTGAGGAGTGAACCAGTGGATGGAACAGCATCAGTCTATGGAAGAAAAACATCCCATGGGGCACACATAATTCCTGTGCACAGGCACAAACAAGGCAACAGCAGCTCCTGATCCAGCTTTCCCCTCAATCTGGAAGATGAAAGGCACTTTTCATGATCTGGAATTTACACCCAATGGTGCTTTACTAATTAGGCAAGATATAATTATGACATTTACATGTCTGTTTATACTATCAATATTAATAATAAGGAAGCATAACTGTGGCAAAATGAACTTGTTTCTAGTGTCAAAATCAAGTCAGTTCCCTTTTGTTTCCCTTGGTAATCACTTGGGGCCCATTCGGAGCTTTTGCCTGGCCCCTCCAGTGTAAGAGGAGGCAAACTGCTGATTTATCAAGCAGGAAAAATGTGCATGCTGTGTCTTATTCAGACCATTAGATATGAATGGGCAGGAGGTAAGGATGTCTGGTGCAATAGGATGATCTTCCTTTTATGCATTAATCTATGACAATCAGTCATTTAGGAACGTGAAATTTGTCTTGGGTTGAAGCCAAATATCCCTGAAGTTTGGCCCACTGCAAAGGTTCATGGCTCCGGCAAGTAGGACAATGCCGTATCCATCTAGGAGAAGGAATCAGAAGAACGGGTGAGAGGAGACGGGAGGGAGCTGACCGGGAAGAGCCGAGATCCTCTCTGAGAAGACGGCAAAGCGGAGAGAATGCAGTCAACATTGACTGTTACGTCCTAATCACTGATATTTGATTAACAAAGATGAAAGGAGCTCAGGGGATGTGCTCAGTGGATTTGTACACTTAATCATATGTAAGTTTTGAATTAAAATTTATTTTAAAAAGGTAAATTCTACCCATTGACACAGATTCTGGAGTATTTAGGAGGAAGTAGCTTGATGTTTAAATGTTGAGTTGTGTAACAGTGGTTTCTTGGTGGCTAGAAGTATACACAGATGGAGGATTTGTGACAAAACAAGCAGAATAATGGCCTGATAGAATTCAGAGGGTGGGTAAAAGGCTGTTCACTTTAACCTTTTAAGTTTGTTGTAGGTTTGAATTTTTTGTGTACTTAAGAATACTCTATATTTTAATGTGAAAGAAAGTTGTTCTGAGGCCTGAGTCTTGAATGCGAATTACACCCAGACAGTTCTTCTGGACTGAGTTGGGTCTTCAACTTTTGAGAAGTTACTTCTGTTCTTAGGAAGACATCTCCTTTTGAAAGTTGTACCGAGCTACACTATGCCAATAGTTCTTGCCCTGCACTGATCTGCCATTCCTTCAGCTATTCCTTTGCTCATTCCTTCTGAGAGCAGAGTGGGGCAGTTTTTGCTCATGGTGGGATTAAAAAGGAAGAGATGGGGGAAGTGGCTGAGAAAGCATGATTAGATGCTGAGATAACCAAAACGCTCTTAGACAATGGTTTCGTACATGGACTGTGCTGGCTTTGCTGCGATGGTGGAGTTAGGGAGGTTGGAAAGCAAGCTTGGTAAGTGCTTCCTGACAACACCACTACTGAGGAAAGGTGCCCACCTCTGGATGCTTAACTCAAGGGTTCTTTCTCTTTCTTGCATCCTAGCACCTTTATTCAAACTCTAAGAATTTAACATCTAAGATATTTTTCTCTCTCTCCCTCTCTCTCCCTTCCTTTTCTCTCTCCCTTTCTCTTTTCCTCTCTCCCTCTCTTTCTATTGTGCTCCATTTTCTTGCTAAAACCCTATATTAACGATGCATTATATTATTGTAACAGTATGAACACTATTCTCCTATTTCTATGACTGCCTATGCCTCACCAATTCCATCCAATGACTGCTAAGTGAAGGGGGCAATGTGGAAAAACCATTGACTACTCATTGACGCCTACTTAGATCAGAGCCAAATTAATATGTGACTCATCAATGAAACCTGACATTATGGAAAGACACACAACTCATGTAGTTTTGTTAGGACCTGAATCTGCTCCTGAGACTACTCCTCAAAATTCTTTTTCCTTCAGCTAGGATACCAAGTGATATATAATTTCTTCAAATTCTCTTTCTTATTATCCTAAAAATAAGAAACTGGATTTTCTTTTACAGGCTTTCTGTTACCTGTTATCAGAAAAACAGTTATGCACGCGTGCACGTACACACACAGAGATTAAAAAGACATACAGCTTTTCAAGCACGTTTCTAATGCACATTTTCTGTTTTTCTTCTAGCTAAGTTGCTTCAGAGCCACAGGGAAACACCTTCGAGCTTATTCCTGAGACGGAGTGCCTCCGACTTCCTTGCGATCTTGATGCTTGTCCTCTCCTGTCTCCTAACACTTAGTCCCTGAATCTCCTTTCTGCATAGGTATCCTGGATGACGGTCCAGAGAGCGTCCACACTGAGCATCTTGCGCAGGCTCAACTTTACTTTCTTTCTTCCTTTTCTTTTTTTGTTTTTCATTTTATTTGAAAGGTGGAGAGACAGAGAAAGAAAAGGCTGAAAGAGATCTTTTGTCTGTTGATTTACTCCCCCAGATGCCCGCAGCCTGTTCTGGTTCAGGCTGAAGCCAGGAATTCAAAACTCAATTCAGGATTTCTACAAGGATGTCAAGTGCCTAATAGTTGAATCATCATCGGCTACATTATATCCTGCTTATTAGCCAGAAGCTAGGTTGGACATGGAGGAGTGTCCCAAGCACCAAATGCTATCTCTCATGTTTTTCTGAAATGCATGGTTTCAATCCTCTTAACAGTCTTCGTATCCTATAAACAGCTGTCCCTTTCCACCTTTAACTTGAAAGATATGTTTATGAAAAATATGCAGATTGTAGCTGCCTTTTTTTCTGCATTGAGTTTAATCTTGTTTTGAGGAAAGACTAGTTTATTTCTTTTTCTTATCTGCTGGAAATCTTTTTCTGAACACTTAGGAGCATATTATTGCAGTTCTGAATCAAGGAACTGAATCTTCAGCTTCAGTTTAAATGCTCACAATCCAGTATTGTTAGGGTTATTATCAAAGAATTTCATATTTTCCTGGATAATCCAATGATCATTTCATTCTTTTCTACTTTTTTAGATTATTCAGAAAGCTCAGTAAATACAATCAATCCTCAGAAAACTGGGAAAGAAGAGTCGTGGAATTTCTTAAGACTAATCTTACTTAAGACTAATTCTTACTTAAGACTAATTCTCTTATAAACACTTCAATGCCCATTGACATGTACGAGAGCTGCATGGCATGGGGAACAGACTGGACCAGTCTGTTGTACATATTGGCAAACATGGGAATCAGGTCAGGGAGCAGACCTGGTAGAGGTTATTGCAGGTTGCTCTGACTAGGCTTCAGCTCCCACTGATTAGCGTGAGGGCCGAGTGTGTGGTGGGCAGGATTGGGCTGCGCTGCAACACCCATTGGTTTGTGTGGAAGACAGGGCTAGAGACAGAACTGACCCAACAATTGCAACCACCAGCATGCGCATAAGCTGATTGAGGCAACATATTGTGCCAGATCCTGCATTAGCAAGCACACACAAGAATCAGGTCTGGAATCACTTCAGATGAAGTTTCTTCAGGGAGTCCCTCCACTGATTTGCTGGACTCAGAACCCCAACAATGGAGAGAATTGCAGGCTCCATGGTCTGACCGTGGAGTGCATGTATCAGAGCTGGGCCTCCTCAGTGGCTTGGATGGAGCAGTGGACAGCATATCCAGATGCACATGGAGGATATGGCAGTCTATTGGAGCTTGCAGAGGACACCTGGTGCCATAACAGAGGATGGAAGACAGAACAAATCGATCAACGCCCACAGCCAAGCATTGGCAGTGAATATCTGGGCAAATGGAGACTCTAAGGTGGACTATGTCAATCAGTAGATTCTGGAGAGATTTCATCATGCTTGGAGTGGTTAGATTGGCAGTATAAGAACTGCTGAAATATCAAAACCTCTTGAGTAGGACCCTCAGAGCATGCCCCACATTGGAGACCCTGGGGCAATATCAGGTAACTGTCTTCCATCCCAGGGAGCAGAGACATTTGGGAGGCTGGGTGTGGCTTCTCCCCTTATCTCCCCCAGATATAGGAAAGGAAAAAGATAATGTGGAAATAACGGTCTCACCCACCTTCCTGCAACCCTTGCTTGACCCTTATCACCCTAATCAACTATGTAAAAATCATCAAAAATAAAAATAATTATTGTAAAAAATTAAAAAATTAAAAAATAAAAACACTGTTGCAAAATATATGTAATACATTATTGCATTTGTATACCCTTATAAACATGATTCTGTACGTAAGATTTAAGAACTATTTTAAAAGGAAAGTTATTTATTATAGTATGTGTTTGAGATCTAGGTTTGGAAAAGATAGTCACTTTAGAGACTGAAATGCATGGATCAGATTACAAAAACGTATTCTTGGCTTTCTCACTTGAATTACAGCAAAGTCTCATGATAGGTTTTTCTTCTTTTAAGCATCATGATGGGGAGAACTAAGACTTCTGAATAGGGTAGAGATGTGTTCATTCTGACCACAGGAAGATAACAGAAAAAAAGAGGAGGAACTACTTTCCTTGCGTACAGTTGGAAAGAAGTTTGCTCTAAACATTCTGCAAAAAGAAGCGAGAGATGCCATGCAGCAGTCAGACAGTGCAACATGCAGCAGGGAGCAAGTTACTCCTGCAGCCAATGGGTGGAGGGGATACCTTCCTGCGGCGAAGGTACCTGGCTACCAGCAGGAAGGACACGCCATCCTAACGTGGCAGGTAAAGGCTCCTGGGTGATTTTATCAGAAGGATGAATCTGCAGTTCCCATTGACTTTGAGTGTGATTTGGGAGTACATAGAGAACACAATGTCCACATAGGCCCAAGAAGGGCTCCAATCCCTTCATCAACATACCCAGACTTTATCCTCCAAGGTGGAGCCCTTGCCAATCCCGATCAATTAGGAAAATGAAACTTGGGATGTCACAGTTCTTTCCATGGATGGGGAATAAGTGAGAGTAGATCTCCTGCTGAGTAGAAAATTTTCTAGGAGATAGGGACATTGGAAAGAAAATAGCTGAAGTACAAACTGAAGTATTAGAAATGAAGAATTCAAATATGTTAAATAAAAATAAAGGGGAATGCCTTAACAACAGACTACCTGAGGCAGAATAAAGAACATTCAAGCTGGAATAAAAACCTTTACAATACCTAAGACCCCTGTAAAAAAAAAATAGAAAAACCTAAACCAGTGTTTGAGATCTCTGGGATACCACTAAATTACCAGCATATGTATCTTAGGTATTCATTAGGGTAAGGAAAGAGAATGAATAAGAAGACTTATCGAATGAAATAATAGCAGGAAACTTCATTAATTCAGAGACAGATAGGGCTCCAACTACAGGAGGCACATAGAACTCTCAGACATGATCAGAAAAGATCTTCATCGAGACACATTAAAGTCAAATTTTCAAGAGTAAAACATAAATAAATGATTCTAAAATGTGCACGAGAGAAATGTCAGCTTATCTTCAGAGAATGTCCAATCAGACGGAGAGCTGACTTCTCATCAGAAACCTTACAAGCCAGGGGAGAATCCAGAGATGCAGTCCAAGTCTTAAAAGGGACAAACTGGCAACACAGAGCACTATTAGCAGGAAAGCTCTCATCGAAAAATGAGGACAAAGTAAAGACTCTCAGAAACAAACAGAAACTCAAAGAATTTGTCACCATTCGTCCAGTTTTACAAAAGATACTTAGAGATGTGCTCCACAAAGAGATGAAGAAAATTATTCAGTATCATGAAAGAATGTGAGGACAAAAAAAAAAAAACTTTTAAAAAGGTACAAAGGAAATTCAAAATAGATGGTAGGAATATTTATGAAAAAAAGGGTAGCACCAATTTATCATTTATCAATAATACATTTGGATGTAAACAGCTTACATTTTTAATTAAAACTTATAGAGTTGCTGAATGGATTAAAAAAGATTCAACACCTTGTTTACATCAATGAACGGAACTTTACCTAGGATAGACTATACACATAGACTTTTCATTAAGAAAGTCCTAACAAATAAAAAAAAATGAAATTATGCCATGTGTCTTTTCTGACTACAGAAAAGTGAAAGTAGAAATTAAAGATTTAAGACTCACCAGAAAGTATGAGAACACTTGGAGACTTAACAATATGCTCCAGAATGAACAGTGAGTTAGAAAAAAATCTAGAAACAAATGAAGATGACAACACATTTTATCAACAATTATGAGAAACAATAGCAGTGGTAAGAGTAAAGTTTATATCAAGTATTGCCTACATAAACTAGAAAGGCATAAAATAAATGATCTAAAAAAACTCAAAGGTATAGAAAAGTTAGACAAATAAAACCCCAAATTAACAGGAGGAAAGAAATAGAGACAGAATAAGGGTCAGGAAGCTGGGCTTTGCCACACTATCTGCTGGCAAGTGCTGGGACTGGTACAAGTTATGTCAGGCTGGACCACAGTAGCCACCTCTCTGGCCAAGATCGAGACCCAGGTCTGGGAGTAGGCCTAGCTGGGGAACTGTGGGTTTTGCTCTGTTGGACTGCAGTTCCTAACAAACTTTCAGGAAAGACTAATTTAAATTCTTCTCAAACAATTCAAAACAACTGAAAGAGAGGGAATTCTACCAAACTCCTTCAATGAGGCCAGCATCATCTTAATTCCCAAACCAGGAATAGATAAAATGAAAAGAATGATAGACCAGTATCTCTGCAGAATAAAGATGGAAAAATTGTCAAAACACACTCGCTAACTGAATCCAACAGTGCATCAGAAATACCATTCACCCAAATCAAGTTGGATTTATCCATGGTATGCAAGGGTAATTTGTGCAGATGAATAGATACGTTACATTACACTAAAAAGCTAAAGGATAAAAAACATGTGATTATTTCATTAGATATGGGGAAAGCATTTGATAGACCACAGCATTCTTTCATAATTAAAACTTTAAGCATATTGGAGATAGAAGGAATGTTCCTTAACGCAATCCTTTGTTAGCATCATATTGAATGGTGAAAAGTTGGAAGCATTTCCACTACGGTTCAGAACCAGACAAAGATGCCCACTTGCACTAATGCCATCAGATCTAATTTTAGCCAGAACCACTAGGAAATAAATAAATAAATAAATAAATAAATAAATAAATAAATAAATAATTTTTTAAAAAAAATCAGTGATACAATTGGGAAAAAGGAATTCAAATGATCTGTTTACAGCTGACATGTTCCTATATATAGGATCCTATATACAGAGAAAGACTCCAGTAAGAGACTACGGAAACTCTGAGAGCAGTTGATAAAGTTGAAGTATATAAAAATCAACACACAAAAATCAATAGCCATTGTACACACAAAAAATGCTATGACTCAAACAACTTGTAAGGTCAGTCACATTCACCAGAGCTACCAAACTTTAAATGCCGCAGAATAAATTCAGTCAAGGATAGGAGAGATTTCTATGACGAAATGCATCAATCATTTAAGAAAAAAAAAACAGAATGCACAAAAGTGAAAAAATCTTCCATATTCACAGACTTGAAGAATTATCAAAATGTCCACACTTTTCAAAGGAATTTACAAATCCAACATGATCCTAATCAAAATTTCAAAGAAATTCTCTTCAGATCTAGAAAGAAAATGTTCAAATTCATATGAAAACACAAGCTACTCTGAATGGATAAGCACTCATAGACAACATACTAAAGATGTTTATATTGTCAATACATACTGCAGGAGAGTTGTAATCAAAGTAGTTTAGTACTGGCATTGAACTAGACATTTAGACTGACAGAATAGAGTAGAAACCCCAGAAATTAAACTGTAAAACTACAATTAACTAATCTGTACCTAACCGACTAAAATTAATTGCTTAAGGATGGACAGTCTCTTTAACTGTGGGGAAAATTGGATGTAAGGGGCTGATCCTGTGGCATGGAGGGTTAATGCCTGCCTGAGTTGGTGGTGTCCCGTATGGACACTGGTTCAAGCCCTGCCAATGTGCCTGGAAAAGCAGGGAGGACAGCCCCGGTGATTGGGTTCCTACACACATACGGGAGAGCTAGAAGATTCTGAAGCTTAGCTTTGGACAGCCAGCTCTGGACATTGCAGCCATTTGGAGATGAACTAGAGGATGGAAAATTGCTATTTTCCTCTGTGTAACTCTGCCTTTTAAATAAATGAATAATCTTAAAAGTAAAATTGGATCTGTGAATACGGAAGTATGAAACAAAATCCCTGTCTTACACTTAGTGCAGATATCAACTTAAATAGGATCAATGATCTGAATCTTCAAACTGATGTCATCATATTATCAGATGAAAATACTTGGGAAACTGCAAGATGTTGGCATAGGCAAAGACTTCTTGGAAAAGACCCCAGAAGCATAAGCAATAAAAGCAAAGATAGACAAATGAATTAAATCAAGCTAAGAAGCTTCTGCACTGCAAAGGAAACAATCAACAAAGTGAAGAAGCAACTGACAAAATGAGAGAAAATATTTGCAAATTATGCGTCTGATAAAGGATAAATAGCCAGGATTTGTAAAGAGCACGAGAAACTCAACAACAACGAAACAGACAGCCCAAAGGACATGAAAAGGCAGTTTTCACAGGGTGAAATATAAAAGGGCATCTAATACATGAAAAAACAACGTTCAGGATTACTAACTCTCAGGAAAATGCTAATAAAACCACATTTCACCCCAGTTAGAATGGCTGTCACCCAAAAACCAAAAAAAAATATCATAACTTCTGATGAGGAAATAGAGGAAGAGGTATTAATGCAAATTAGTACAATAATTTTGGGAGACAGTATGGAGATGCCTCAGATACCTGAAACAAAATCCTGAAACTAGTCCTGAAGGTTTACCCAAATGAAAAAAGAAAAATCAGTATAGGAGGGGGATCTTTGTAGTTCCATACTCACTGCAGCTCAGTTCACACAACTAAGCTATGGGGTCAACACAAAAGTCCACCAACTCTTCACTGGATAAAGAAGACATGAAATATACACTTAATAGAACACTACACAGCCATGTTGTCTTTTGCAATGGAATGGATACAACTGTAGACTATAACGTTCAGTGAAATAGGCTAGTCTCCCAAAAACAAATAACTATTTTCTTTGATGTGTGGTAGTTAATATAGATATATACATGAACAAAACAGACGTCTTGTGATTTGATTATTATTTTTGGTCCTTGTTTAGACTCCTGTGGACTTTCTACTTTTTACTTGTTGAATCTTAGGGTTAATGGTGCATTAAGTCTGTGATTATAGAGGGAATTAAAATTATGTTATTGAAAATTTTAAAGAGAAAAACAAAAGGAAAGGAGCTGGGTTAAGAGGAGGAAGGATGAAAAAGGGGAATATGGTTATCTATTTACACCTATGAAATTCATGAAATTTGTTCTCTTTAAGAAAATTTAAAAAAAAAGAAAAAAAAAAGGATGGTTATAAATTTTAGGTTAGTTCAGTTCCCTCAGCAGAAAATGAATACCTAATCTATAAAACCAGGACTGACTCTCAATTCCAGCAAATATAAGGGCCCTTCAAAAATTTCATGAAAAAAAATTTACCATGAAAAATTATACATAGATTTCAGATCTTCTAATTTATTTTTTACCATTTTTTCCCAACACCCTCACACGTACATTTTCGCCATCCATCCCTCTCCTCACCAAGATGTTCATGAAGTGATAACAAAGAAGGCAGTGTGGCACAGTGTGGTATCCCCGTCTCCTTTCGGCGTCTCCCATTGCTAAGTGTCGCTGAAAGCCAGTTAGCTAAAGATTCTCTTTAATGGGATTTTCTAGACTTGACACCTCAGCCCTGCGGGATAAGCAGGAGACGCTGAGAGATCTATGTAAAGATCAAGAGACAAGTAGCACAAGCGCTCTGGCAAGTCCATTGCTCTCGTCGGAAGCCCCGTTTATATAAAAGATATTGTAAAGAGACATCTGTTAGGGGAGTTTGGTTAAATTAATACAGGAAATGACACAGCTAACTTTCCTCTGTGATTTTATCTCATTCTCACCTAGCACAGCACTATCAGTGTCCAGCTGATTCTAAGGATGATGGATTCCAAGGCAGCATAATGCCTTCAAAGTGTAATCACTATTATGGAAAGCTCAGAAAAGAGAATATTTTAAATAAAATACCTGCTGAAAGGACATTTTATTCATCAAAATTTAAACGTTCTATTGATCAAAATGCCTACTTTCTTTTCCTAAAAAGAGTAATTTATTTATGACTTCACATTTCAAAATATCAACAAAGGCCATACGCTGAACATCCGGGCAATAATCAGATCTCCCCGAAAAAAACTCAGAAGTCATCTCATTTTGATTCAAAATAAAATTTATGTGTGCAATCAGTGCAAAAAGATAATCCTTTTACACATCTTATAATAAAAGGGTCAATTTTCGATGTCTGCACCTTCTGTATTTGAATATTTCTTCATAAATACATCATCTTGTTTGCTTACACTAACCTGGTTGTGCTTTCAAAATCTGGCTAACATAAATGTCTAAATATGTTCTTTTTGGTTAAAAGTCTTTATAATTAGAAATGCTGGCTTATTATCATCAACAAAAACTACTTTCCTTGCCTGCAGTAATAAGTATTGTCAGCCACACACTGCTTTCAGTTTTCTAATTTGTAACGTGAAATGATGGCACTTTTTGACAGTAACTAAAATGATCTATTGCCATAAAGATATAGTCTCATGGTTATAAGCAAGATTTATGATTCGGGTTGTAAAAAGATATTTTACTCCTCAGCAACATTATAGCCATGGCTGGAAGCCCGACAAAATCGAAATAAATGTCCAGAATGCACAAGCTTGTCAGGTAATAAAAGAAGTTCTTCAAATCAATGATAAGGGGACAGAAGGGGCAGGGGCTTGATTATAAGGTTTAATTTTAATGTTATCTTGTAATTTTATCTCAACCATTTCTAGGCCTGTGTCTCTTATATTTAGGAAAGTAATATTTCTTTAAAAATACCTGAAAGGCAAGAAGGGTACACTAAGTGCTTTTAAATATCCTGATTTTGTAATCCCACATCCCAGTATTTGTTTTCATGGACACATTAACTACACATAAAGAATGCTTCCAGGAACTGACTCCATTCAGACTCCTGCTATTGTGCAGAAAAGCCCTTTTCTGAACTAAATGAACTGCAATTACACATGGAAGCAGCAGCACAGTTAGATTTAGACTTGGAAACATAGTATTCTTTTTGTTGTTGTTGTTAGATTCATCCATTACTGGGAAATAATGATTAAGAAAATCAGGTCAACCTGGTCAATCTGAGGTCCTTGTCCAAAGGAAGGGATTCCCATTAAAACACAATGTGGTAACCTTAGGTGTTATCTATTTGTTTAAGTGAAATTACTAAGCAAAAGGACAAATTTAAAAGGACTATTTTCTGAAATATGAGACAATTAAGATCTAGAACAATTAAACCTAATAATATACACTGATGAATACCTAAAACAAAAGTCAGAATTAAAAGATGAAATAGGTATATATCAGCATAGTGTGTGATTTTAATAATGTCAGCAATAAGGTACTGAAAAATCTATGAACAATAAAGGATTCGAAAAACACAGCAACATTGTCTCTGCTTTATTTTAAAGAGCAAGAAAAACAATCAGTGCTATGAATCCATTTTAGCAAAAGGGGAAGCGTTTTAAGCCTCCCACATGTTTTTTTTTTTTTTAGGACAATTTAGATAATTTTGCTATGATATCTTAAAATACCTATGAAACAGAAATTAATGAAACTGAAAACAAATATATCATGTAGCAAATGGACACAGAGAGTTCTCTGAAAATTCAAATAGAATTGGTGAGCATGGGTTCTGCTTCTCCTATGGCCAAGTAAAGTGTGCCAGCTTTGGTATCTTCCCCAGCTAACAGGTATACAAATATCAGAATTTAAAGTCATTGAAGGGTAAACAAAAACAAGTTGATTCAGTGTGATTTGCCTGGTGTATGTTGGTTTGCTCAGCCTATCATATCAAAGTACACAGACATTTGGCTTAAGCAACATAAATGCATTTTTCTCAGTTCTGGAGACTGGGAGTCTAAGCTCAAGCTGCTAGCAGGGTTAGAGTGTTAGAACTTTGGTTTTTTTTTTGAGGGTTTTTTCCCTGGGTTGCAAAGCGGCTACCCAATTCATTCTGTGCTGGTGCGACTTCTTTGTGTAGATTGAAGAAAGAGCAAGCTGAGTTTTCACTGTTATTTCCTGTGTGGTCACTAATCTCATTGGATGAGGATGCTGTTCTATGGTCTCATTAATGCTTTCTTAAAAGCTCTATCTCCAAATACAATCGTAAGATGTGAATAATGGGGGACACAAATAGCTATTGCGGTATCTATAGTTTTAATATAAAAGCCACAGCTTTTTTTGTTGGAAAAAAAAGAGAACAGAATTAAGCACAACTGTAGTTACTAGACATTAAATGGTAGAATCTCAGAAAGGAGAATTCATGAATGGGAAATCTTGAGTTTCTATGAATAAACTTTGCTTAAATTTGTCACTGATTATTGGGTCAAATGTGAATGGGACAAACCCCAGCTAAGGGTAAAAGAGGTGAACTGAACTGTCAGTTACAAGCCAAGAAATGGTTTTGATGTGTTAGCCCAAAAGCTAACTGTCTACTAAAATGAAAATATCAATGCTCTTCTAAGGAACATAACAGAATCCAGGGACTCAAAGCCCACCAATCACAAACATAATTCAAAATGTCTGGTGTATAAAGAGATAGGAGAATTTGATCCACTCTCATGAGAAAAGAAAATAGAACAAAGACATAACTCAATATGACTCAGATGTTGAAATGATCACCACCTAATTTCAGAGCAGTTATTAAATCAATGCTCAAGGATAAAAGCAAGAAGGAGGATGGCTCGGCAGTGTAAGCAGCAGAGAACGTAGGGTGGAAGGTATCACTATACTCCCAAATCTGTATGATGAAATGTGTGCATTTTGTTCACTTTATAGACATAAAAGAAGAACAAGGGATGAAAGGAAACTATTCTCACAATGAGTAAACTGACAGAAAATCTCAGCAATAAAAATAGAAACAATAAGCAAGCAAATGGAATTCTAGAACTAGAAAAGGTGCAATAGAGATTTAAAACAAAGGGTGTGAGTAGCAGTGTTGAGTGCAGCATTTTAGATACTCCTTGGGACACCCATGTTCACTGTAAATGCCTGGTTCTTGTCCCAGCCCCTCTCCTGATTGTAACCTTCTGGGAATGAGGAAGCTGGGAGAGAACAGGAAGTCGAGTTACTAACCAGGAAGTCGAGTCCTTGCTATTGGCTGGATTGGGTTTCTGCTTTAGCCTGGCTCAAGCCTGGACTGCCAGAATTTGAGAAAAGAACCAGTCAGTGGATGGAAGTTTTCTGTCTCTGTTTCAAAGAAAATTAAATGAATTTAGTAAGGATGTACTTAAAGGTAGAATGGAAATAACACACAAAAATGTAAATTAATTTAAAGGGAGATCAATGGAAATAGTATCATACAGGGGCTGGCGTGGTAGCTCAGCGGTTTATCTTCTGTCTGATGGGCATGGTTCTGTTGCAGCCCCGGCATCCCATATGGGCCTGGTTCTACTCTCAGCTGCTCCACTTCTGGCCTGGGAAAGGTCCAGGGCCTTGAGCACTTGCACCCATGTGGGACACACAGAAATTCCTGGTCCCTGGTTTCAGATTGGCTCACTCTGGCCTTTGTAGCCATTTGGGGAGTGAACCAACAGATTGAGGATATCTCTCTCTTGGGTCTTTCTCTCTCTCTCTCTCTCTCTCTCTCTCTCTGTTTCTCCTTCCCTCAGTAAATCTGCCTTTCAAATAAAAATCAAATAAATCCTTAAAAAATAAATGATATACAAAGAGCTATACAAAAATTTTAACAATATAAATGGAGACCTGTTAGACAATGTCAGAAACCTAAGAGATCCATCAATGGAGACCCAACAAGATTTGAAAATGGGATTAAAAAATTAGTCTTGATAAAAGAGGATGAGAGAGTTAAGATGAGAGTGACAGTAACATAGAGAACCAGTGTAGGCATGAAACTTGGTTATTAATATAGATTCCATACTCCTTAAGATAGAATAAATAGATGCTATAAATAATCTTATGGTAATGATTTTGAAAAATTTAAATGAAAAAGTCAAGCTAGTTAACAACACAAGAGGAGTTCTATAGGGCCAGGACTGGAGGCTAGCTGGGCTGGGCGAGGTTGTAGCACCCAGCAGCATGAGTTGGACCTGGGGGAAGACAAGGCCAGGCCAGGCTACAGCACCCACAGGAAAATGCCGAAGCGAGGTGGGCTGTGTGAGGCTTCTCCCCGTTCTCTCCCCACTGCCCCTGGATATAGCAAGAAGAAATAGAAATTTGGGAAACAATCACCTCACCCACTTTCCCCTAATTCTAGATCCTTCCCGCCCCAATCAATATGTAAACATTGTCAAACACAAAATTCAAAACATACACACAAGGAAACAGCAAATGTATTTGCAAATCCCTACATGCTGAAGAAATAAGGTGTGTAAAATATACACATCAGGGCCCGGCGCAATAGCGTAGCGACTAAAGTCCTCGCCTTGAACATGCCCGGATCCCATATGGTCGCCGGTCCTAATCCCAGAGGCCCCACTTCCCATCCAGCTCCCTGCCGGTGGCCTGGGAAAGCAGTCAAGGATGGCCCAAAGCCTTGGGACCCTGCATCCACGTGGGAGACCCGGAGGAGGCTCCTGGCTTCGGCTCAGTGCAGCACCGGCCGTTGCAACCACTTGGGGAGTGAATTATCGGACGGAAGATCTTCCTCCCTATCTCTCCTCTCTGTATATCCGCCTTTCCAATAAAAAATAAATAATATAAAAAATATATACACATCAAAATATTTTTAAAAAGTTATGATATGATACCTACTCCTGAATAAAAGGATGACTCCCAATGAAACAGTTAAAATAGCTTCACAGTATGATACTAGATTTCCTATCTTTGTCTATAGTTACAATGCCATTAAACAGCAGAATGTTAAACATTTAACTGTTAATAAAGGATTGTACTACTATAATAATATGGCAGAAAATCATGGGAGGGGATAATAGGAAGGGAGAAAGGAAAGGATGGAATCCCTACTCCTATAAAAATTTATCATGGAAAATAATAATTAAAATAATACTCTTACAAATACATAAAGAATAAACAAACTTTTTACAATTCTTTCAATGCATAATAAAAGGAGGAAATATTGTCATATTCATTTTTTTAAAGATTTATTTATTTTTATTGCAAAGTCAGATATACAGAGAGAAGGAGAGACAGAAAGATCTTCTGTCCAATGATTCGCTCCCCAAGTGAGCGCAATGGCCGGTGTTGTGTTGATCCGAAGCCAGGAGCCAGGAGCTCTTCCGGGTCTCCCACATGGGTGCAGGCTCCCAAGGCTTTGGGCTGTCTTCGACTGCTTTCCTAGGCCACAAGCAGGGAGCTAGATGGGAAGTGGAGCTGCCAGGATTAGAACCGGCCACCATATGGGATCCTGGCATGTTCAAGGTGAGGACTTTAGCCACTAGGCCACCGTGCTGGGCCTGTCCAATTTATTTTTTAAAGTTTTATTTGTAAGGCAGAGTTATAAAAAAGACGTATATGCAGATCTCCCATTTGCTTGTTCACTTCTCAAGTGATCACAATGATTCGGGCCTGGCCAGGCCCAAACCAGGAATCTAGAACTCCATCCTGTTTCCGCATGTGAGTGTTAGAGGTCCAAGCACTTGGGTCATCTTCAGTTGCCTTTCCAGGCACATTAGTAGAGAGCTGGATCAGGAATAAAGCAGCCGAGATACTAATGTAGGGTCTTAACAGTGCAGCCCCTTTAAGATATTTGGGGGAGGGGCAGATTAATCTTAACATCTTGTAAAATATTATTCCAACAACAAAGAGGTAATTTCTGGGCCCAGTGGCGTGGCCTAGCGGCTAAAGTCCTCGCCTTGAACACACCAGGATCCCATATGGGCGCCGGTTCTAATCCCGGCAGCTCCACTTCCCATCCAGCTCCCTGCTTGTGGCCTGGGGAAGCAGTTGAGGACGACCCAATGCACTGGGACCCTGCACCCATGTGGGAGGCCTGGAGGAGGTTCCTGGTTCTTGGCTTCGGATCGGCGCGCAGTGGTCGTTGCGGCTCACTTGGGGAGTGAATCATCGGACGGAAGATCTTCCTCTCTGTCTCTCCTCCTCTCTGTATATCTGACTTTGTAATAAAATAAAAATAAATCTTTAAAAAATAAAAAAAAAAACAAAGAGGTAATTTCTGGCCAATCCCACTCACAAACATGAATGCTAAAGTCTCAACGAAATATCAGGAACTCACAGAGTAATCCATAAAAGGGATAATTGATAATCGCAGCAAAGATAAACTCATTCAAGGAATACAAGATTGGTTCAATATTAAAAACCAATCAACATAACTATCAGGATAATTGAGAAAATCATATGATTATCTCAACAGATAAACAGAAGCATCCAGAACATTTCATGTTTACAGTTAAAATTTTGTAAACTGCCTCTCTTTGCTTTCCTTCCCTCTTCCAGGAATTGGAACACAACAGATATGTAACCATTACCGCTAATATTTCAAATTTTGCTGGAGAAAGGAGAGGCAGTAAAACTAAAGAGCGTTCCAACAGGAAAGGATTGTACTATGACTATTCACAAATAATCTGGCTGTGTACATAGGAAATACAAATAGCTCTCAGATTAACCATCAGAATTATAAAGTGATTTTTATCAAGTTTGCTCTCCACATGTGCCACAAATGAGACAAAATGAACAAAATATATTTTATAAGAGCATAAAAATTAAATACCTACAAATAGATCTTGTAAACATTTATAAGACAACTATACAAAAAAACTAAAACATCTTTTGAGAAAAATAATTCAAAACTGTAATTTTCGATATCATGATGATGTTAATTGTTACCAAACTGATCAACAGATTAAAGACATTCCAATATCCAACAGATCCATGCATAAGTGAGCACTTATGGAAAGTGTCCAAAAGAGAACATCTCTGATCCATAAGCCAGTTAAATAGCCACGTGGGCAAACAGGTCTGCTCTCCTTACAAATTTCATCTCTCTCCAGCTGAAAGCTAACAGCAAAGAGAAACAACTGAGCTTCTAGAATGTAACCAGAGTGTGTCTTTCTGACCTTGAGCTAAACAAAAATTTCTTTAAAAGGAGGCAAAGATTTGAACTCTATGTGGAAGAATTAAAGCATTGATTACATGACATTTAAAACTCCTCATCAGAGACAGTTACAAGGAAAAGGCAATCTCTCTAATGGGAGAAGGTTTTTGGAATGTATTTACCTGACAACAGACACATATGCAGTGATTTTTTTATTAATCGGTAATAAAAAGAAACCAAAATTTTAATAAACTGATTAGGGACTGCATAAAAGAAGATATTCAAAGTTTAATAATCATGAAATGATGTACAACTTTAGCAGTCATCAGAGAAAATATATGAATTTCTCTTTGTCCCTGTTGGATGGGCTCAAACTTCAGCAATCCAAACATGCAATGATATCGATCAAGAGGAATTCATATACTAATGGTGATTTGCTGCAATCTGCATTATAAGACTGTTTTGTTTTGTCTAGTAAAGCTGAATATTTGCATACTCTGTCACTCAGCAGTTCTACTGCATAAATATCAAAAAGTGTAGGAAAGCTCATGAGGTGTTGCTCATTATACCTTAACTCTGGCAACACATTAAATACCCTTAGCCATCAGAACAGATAAACAAACTGGTAAGTTAATGCACCATGGAGCGATGTTTTAGTCACTGACATACTATACATGCAGTCACCCGCAGCTGAGACATTCTGAACGCCTAGTGGTATCACAGCCATAGCAATATTATAGTGTAATAGATTATCCAGGGTTTGCTGTGATGCTGGCATGAACAAGACAACTGCACTGGGATTGTATAAAGGTGTAGCCCACAAATCAAAATGATAACAACAAAATGAGCACATTAGTGGCTTACATGTTAACTTTTCACTGTTATTTAAAGTGTATTCCTTTTAAGAAAAGTTCACTCTAAATGACCAGCGGGGCTTTGCCAGCAGCATCCTTACGTATCCCATGTTCACTGCTGCTCTGCAGGGCATAAAGTATACTGTGTCGTTTGCACGAGTTGCCCAATAACATTATTTCTGAGAATGTTTCCCCACTGTTTTTTCATTTGTTTTTAAAGATTTATCTCATTTTTATTTGCAAGAAAATTAGAGAGAGAAATACAGAGCAAGAGATAAACCATCTGTTGATTTACTCTGCAAATGGCTGTAACAGCTGTAGCTGAGCTGATAGAACCAGGATCCAGGAGCTTCTTCCTCGTCCCCCACATTGGTACAGGGCTCCAAGGACTTGGACCATCCTCTGCTGCTTTCCCAGGCCATAATCAGAGTCCTAGATTGGAAATGGAGCAGCTGTGGTATGAACCAGAGCCCACATGGGATGCCGGTGCCATGAGTAGAAGCCTAGCCTTCTACACCATGGCACCAGCCCCATAGTGTATCTCCATTATTGAGCAACACATGACTATATTTCATTCAGTGGAACTTGTATAGCAATGAACCTAAAGACCATTGCATGGAGGAATCTCTTGAACATAATGTGGGTTGAATGGGTATGCACATATACATACACAAAAAATAATATATAGTGCATAGCGATTTAACTTAAAATGAAATTAACCTGTTGTTACCGAAGTGAGTGGATAAGGTGAGTATAATGATTTGAAGGTGATCTAGCAGGGCTTCTTACATGTCAGACATGATCTGTTTCTGGATCTAGTAAGTAACTGCATGGCAACATTAATTTTATTCACCCAGCTATTCATTGTGATCCATGATTTATCTATATCCATGATTTTAAATAAGTACATGTAAATATGTGCACATATATATGATGTCTCTTTATGTACAATGCTTTCAAATCACTTTATTCAAAGCCATTCTTTTAGCATCCTTCTTCCTAATGTTCAGAATATTAGTCCTTTTTCCAAATTTTCCAACAAAATTTGGAAAAAAGTCTCAGAACACCTCGGTTATAGTTGCTTGTATTAATTTTTTTTTAGCATTAACAAAACTTTTCATCTGCCCTATTAATTTCTGTTTTTTAAATCTCCACAATGAAAGACCCACAGACCACTCAGTGGCAGGCGTAGCTGCATCCCCTCAGTAAGAGGAATTGCAGCTCTGTGACACAGCGCTCAATGGGCAGGTTCACACAGCCCTTTCTGAGAGCATGTGAAGAATAATCAAGTGTCCTATGTGAATGGGACTGTGGGCAGTTGATCCTGAAAGGCCCGGTGACACTGGGGTAAACTTTGGCAAGCCGTGCAAATGGCCTTAGGGTGTTGCTTAAGGTTTTTGTTTTGTTTGGTTTTACTGAGTTTAGAGCTTCAATTCACTACGGTAATACCAGGGAAATTTGGGTGCACTTTGTTTTCACTGATACGTAGAGTGGAGGAATGGAGAACTGAAAAAAGAAATGAAACTCCAAGCACCCTGCCCCATAGGGCTCTGGAAGGCTGTTGCGCTGTATCTCAGAAATCTGAATGTCATCCATAAATCGTAGCCGGGAGCAGCTTCAGCCTTGAGAAGGTGTGCTCCACATATTTCAGAGCAACTTTAAGGCTCCTTTAAACATGATCATTGCTGAATTTTTTTCTCTCTGAATAAACTTCGAGTTTATCAGGTTAGTATAGTAGAACATTTTTTCCTTGTAGAGGGAAAACTGCATAAAATACTTTAGCATTCAAAAAGGTTTTATTTTGATTTAACTATGAAAACCTTTGCAGTTCAAAATTCATTAAATGGCCTGCAAAAACAAGATTACATGCTTGTCTTAATTCATTTGGTTCAATTAAGGGACGACATGAGTTTTTCGTGTCCTCCAATTATTCCTGCCCACTTCCACTCACTATCTTCCCCCATCACTCTGTTCTAGGCTTTGAGATCTGTTCTGGAGCAGTATCCATAAATCTCTCAGCCACGGGGGAAATGTGTCATTTTTCCACAGGATTTGCTACAGCGAATCTATGAAAGCCCATTTAAGTAACTGCTCTCTGGGAGGTAAATTAATCAGACAGAAGAAAACCAAAACAAAACCAAAAACAACAAATTATAGTCAGTACTCCCCACTTTTAATCCAGGATCCAACGGCATATCTCCCATAAAAAGCTCTCTTGAAAAATTTTTGAAATGTTTATGCTCCTGTAGCCATCTGCTCCAACTTTCCTGTATCACTGTAGTTTATGACCCTTCAAAACACATATCACCCATTTCCTGAATGGACTTGCTGCTACTCTTTGCCCATCAGTTCCCTCTCGCTCCCAAACCTTGTGTTTGTCATTCACAGGGCCAGTGAGATGCTCATCGCTTGGGACCGCACCAGCAGCACAGTTTCAAGGCTTAACCTTCTGTTGAGTGTCTTTATTACTCCTCAGAAGAGGACTGAGGAGTGGGTATGCCGGCTCATCTGCAGCCTGTTACACTAATGAGTTTCCAGGCAGTATTTTATCAAAGCAATGTGTCAGAGTCTTTGTGTTATTGCTTCTTGTTTTGATGGCTTAGTGTTAGTTATTAAAGGAGAACACACATTTTTTCCTTCCCCTTGACAGGCGAGTGGAGGGCTCTCAGTAATAGGTGCTGCTGCAGGAACATCTGGTGTGCATTTAATGATGCATTGTTGCATTGTTAACTTAAAGCTGTTACGCGCCTTGATAAACACATAATGGGCCTTGAGAAAATTAAAATGTAAATGTTTACCTAAAGCATATTTCTCTCTCTTTTTTTCCTTTCAGTCATCTATACCTGCACCTTATATGTAAATATAAGAAAATATTAGTACAACAATTCTTTCCCAATCTCTATGGGCCTTGTTGCAAAAGGCTAAGACAAACAGGAGGTACATACAGTTACGCCCAAAAGGTCCCTCAGGGGTCTGAGTGACTTATGTGTTTTCTGTGATGTCTGAAAACTAAGCTAGATCATTTAGAAAATCTGCCTCCCTTGGTACAAAGGACCCATAGTGGGTTAAGTAAGCTACAGATACACTGAAAATATTTTTATCACAACACCACGTTTTGGCTTCACATTTCCCTCACGGTAAGTGGTTAAGATGCATCAGTCTCTCTTTAGCTACATTGCTGGTAGAGTGCACTAAATAGCCCTTCCAACAGTGAAAATTCCCAGATTTGAGGAGCAAAAGTATATTTCTGCACCTCACTAATGACTGGGTTTGTGTGGAATGAACAACTCTTTCTGTTAAAACATTAGGCCTGGGCTTTTATGGATGATGATCCTGTTTGCCTCTAAGAAGAAGGATGGAGCTAAAAACAATGGAATGGTCAACCAGGTGTAAATGTGAGGGATGGGAAAGGGGTGGCAAGCGGAATGAAAGTGCCCTGGGAGCAAAGGAGAGGAGGCATGTAATGGAGAGAGGATGAAAAGGAAAAACAGAGACAAAAGTACAAATCTTTTCTGAATGGTCATCTCAAAAGAATGGTCACTGAATTCACAGAAAAATGCTAAACATCATAAAGTATAAAAAAAATGCAAGTCAAAAGCACAACTGCCTTATCCAAGTTAGAATGGGTATAAGAAAAGACAAAAAAAAATCACACAAGCTGGCAAGGATGTGGTAAAATGGAAACTCATATATTGTGGAACTATAAACTAGCACAGCATCATGGAAAACAGTGCAGGGTTTCATGCTAAACCTAAAAATAGACATATCACACCATCTAGGTATCTTAGTACTGAGTATATGTGCCAAGAAAATGAAATGAGTGTATCAAAGAGATACCTGCACTTCCATGTTCACTCACAGCACTACTTAGTAACTAAGATACGGAATCAACATTAGGATTCCATCTATAGATGGAGGAAGAAGGAAAACATGAAACATGTAGACGATGGAATTTATTGCAACATAAATATTACATTCACTGAAACAGGCCATACATGGAAAAGCAAATATTACATGTTCTGGCTCAAATGTGGAAGCTAAAGAAGTTTCTTTCATAGAAGAAGAAAGTAGAATTGTATTCAGAAGAAGTTAGAAAATGAGCCATGGAGGGGCAAATGGGGAGACTTGATCATGGGTTCTAAAATACGCTTACATTGGTGGAATAAATTCTAATGTTCTATAGTACAATAGGATACTTTAGTACACAACACTGTCATGCATTTTATAAGAACTAACAGTTCAAAAAATTCTTAGCATAAAAGAAATGATAACTATTTAAGGAGATGAAACTTAATTATCCTGATTTGATCACTCTACACATTACAAACATGTATCAAATTATCACTCAGTACCCTGTAATGACAATAAAAAACAATGAAAAGATTTAATTCATAACAATTTTCATAAAATGAGATACAACTATAATTATCTACACAAAGCAACAGCAAGGAGGGCCAGTACAGTGGCTCAACTGGCTGATTTGCTTGCAAGCACCAGCATCTCACAAGGGTGCCAGTTTGTGTCCTAGCTGCTCCATTTTTTATGGCCTGGGAAAGCAGTGGAGGATAGTTTCAATCCTTGGGACTCTGTATCCCTGTGGGAGACCTGGAAGAGGCTCCTGGAGACCTGGAAGAAGCTCCTTGTTTCTGGCTTTGAGTAGGCTCAGCTCTGGCTGTTCACTCTCCATTGGAGTAAACCAGCAGTTGGGAGTCTTTCTGTCTCTCCTCATCTGTAAACATGATTTTCCAATAAAAATAAATCTTTTTAAAAAAGTTACACAAAAGTTTGAGCAGTTTTTGATAAAAAACACATCCCCAATGAAATGGTTACAACCTGACACATGGGTTGAACTGGACTCAGCTACTTCATTTGATATAGACAGAATTACTACTTCTTATTATTTGCATACATCTGGGGTGTGCATTGTGAAAATCTGAAATAATCAGATCTAGAGAAATAGCCTGATAGGGTGCAGGGCCAGGGTGTCCTTCTCCTTTTCTATTTCCTGCTTAGTTTTACTTTGGAGCCTCATGTTACAGAAGCTCCATCACTGGAGGCAATGGGTGGCTACCTGTGTACAAGGTGCTGTCCCACAGTGCAAAGCAAATAAGAAACCTCTGAATGGGTTAAATTTTTAAAATGCCATCAGATCATCCCAATTCAAACAATGAAACCAGTTTGTGGTGTGTACAGAGCTGCAGTCACTTGCAGAACTATGGGAAGCTCTTGTCAAGAAGTAAGATGGAGCTTTTTGAGAAGTTCAGATTCTTCACCTCAGCCAGTGGCTAATGCAGCTTAGCCACTTTCAGCTTTTTATCAGTTCCGGAAGATGCACAGGCCTGTTCCAGCTATTCGCTGTGTGAAAAACTAAAATTGGAGAGTCATATCCAGATAACACAGCAATTCCTCTCCCCATTATTTAACTGAAAAAATAGCTCATTGCTTTTATTTGAGTTTTAATTTCTCCTCAGCCAAGATAATGCATATTTTTCTCCTTTAAAAGTTTCAGAAAATAAGATCATGAATCTCTTCCCCTAGTTGCAGTTTTCAGAGGGGGGTAATATTTCACAGGCTTTATTAAAATGAACACAAAGTACCCTTAGGAAGAGGGTAAACGGAAGAGCAACTATAGTTGGTTATTAAGTGAATCCAATTTTCAGAGTTTAAAGATCCCTCCACATATTCCTAGGAGATTCTAACCCTTAATTACCTTATTTCAGGTAGCAGGTAGGACATTCCAGTGGGTACAAAGACTTCTCACACATTCATAAAAGATGAGAAGGGAACACGGCCAAGCCACTGACAATTCTTGGAGAGAAATGGGTTATTCTGTGCTCTTTTGAGAAACATCTTATTTTATAGCACAGACGACATTAAAATTCAAGGACTAGAAAAGCTCGAGGTGACATTAGGAAAGGCAGTGAATATGCTGCTATTAAGAGCTCCTTCTCTGAAACTCTATCTGATTTCTGTTCTTCAGAGATCTTGATGGAGAAGGAAGAGGAGTGAAACAAACACACACACAGACACATCTGTGCTTAAATTAAAAAATAAAGCAGAAACTTACAAGTGCTGCTAACTTTAAAGAAATTCTTAGATCTGTAGAATATCATAAAATGATGGTGTTCCCCCCAAAATTGCATTTATTTTTTTTTCCAAGTATACTGCAATATTTTCTAAATACACACACACACACACACACACACAAGATACTTTAAAAGTTCATGGAAAGTGAAGTTGAAAGATAAGTTTATTTTGGTGGAAAAATTTTGAAAACCAAGCATATGTTTTTATAATTTACATTTTTGCATGAACTTTTTAAAAGGCCACATACTAGTGCGTCCAGAGGAGAAAATATTTGCAAAATGAGACACCTTCAGAATGGCAAGGGAAGACTGCTGAGTAACTGCTGATTCATGCTCCCATTGCCCGGTTTATGTGGTATAGATTTTCCAGAGACATAGAAGGGTTAGACATCTAACCTCAAGGCTCTGCCATTGTAGAACATAGCTACAGAAGGGGAAGGAACCCAAGTATTTGATATCTAGGATATCTAAACTACATCACCAGGCTAACTGTTCATTGGGTGCCTCTCTAAGTAGAAAACTAGAAGCCAGCAAGAACAAAATTAATCTAGACTTCCCATTTAACCTTCTAGTCAATGAATGAACCTGTAACAGTTATATAAACTGGTTGCTTTCAGTGACATGACCCAATATCTAGACAGTGGTTTCACACATGCAAAACTAATGCTTCCAAGAACTTACTACCTAAGACTACCGGAATGCTCCTTTTGTCTTCCTGTGGTTGTGCTTTCACTGTCTAGACTGAAGCAATGAAATATTTCTTCAATTTCTGCGCTAATGCCAAGGTATTATTTACAGTAAATTATTGCTACTGGCACACACACTCACAAAAAAAGTGTTAATTGCTTAGATACAAAAATTATTCCTTATAAAGTTCTCAGATCCCAGTTCTACACAAAATAATTGAAAGGGAGCATAAAATATACATATTTTAATTTAGCTAGTTATTATTTAAAAGCAATTTATAAGGAAGGAAAAAAACAAGGGAATAAAAGTCAATTTCTTAGATCACTAGTCGAGAATAGTAAGACATTTAGTCAAATAAGGCTTCTTACCATCCAGGTGGTATTGTAATTCTTTTTCACTACTTAAATCACTTATGACTATAACCTAAAATTTTGCTCCCTTTTCTCAATAATCTTGGTTAATATATTTGGGTTATTTTACTTAAAGTATAGACTGCTGGCATCACATGACTTCCCTTTAACAGTCTAAAAGCTCTCACTGAGTCATCATAATTGCATATGAATGATGTGCTAAGCTTCTGCAGTTTCCTTAAGAATAGAGACATCTGATTCCTCAATTAGGCAGTGTGGTTAATCTCCATGATCCATGACACTGAGCAGATCAGGTCACGAAGAATGACCATGTTTAATAATTTGCGTCAAGAGTTAAATGAGCTTGTGCCTGTTGGCCTTTGTACTATGCATCATTTTAATTTAATCTTCTGTGAATTGCCTTTAATAGAATACATGTATTCATTTCTACTGTACTTACACTAGGTTGTTTAAAACTTATAACAGCTCATTTCTTCTAAGCCCCTTAAAATGTCTTTCTATTTTTAGAAAAATTCTTTTTACAAATGTAAATGTAGCTATAAAAGTTCATCCTGTGCTGACACCATTCAGGATTTTTATGTGTAGACTGCCCCTCCCTCCTTTTCATGGCAGTCACGCTCATGGTTTGGCAGTTGTATCTAGGCAGTGAAAAGAGACAGAAAAGGCATCAGAGCGATTATCCACACAGAAAGAGGCGGATCAGACCACCAGGGTCTTAGGCAAGCAGGGTGCATCCAGATACAGTGCCTGCCAGCCTAGCAGGTGTGAGAAAGTATGATTAGAAAGACAGTCTGAATGCAGATTGGGCAGGCAAATATTGCTTGTTATGACTGAAAGAAGAGCCCTAATCTGTGCAATCCTTTCAGTTATGGTGCAAGGAGTAAAGGCAGCTAAGATGCAAGTCGTTGGCAGGGTTCCCCCCAAGATAGATCTTTGGCCTTGGCAGTAAAGCTATCAAAGCAGGGTGGGTCCATCCTGATCGGAGGGACCCTCTTTCAGACCCGGGATGAATTCCAGCCAGCACCTAGCTAAGCAGAGGTGCACAGGCTGCAGACTCACACGTCCACATCTACACCCCTCTCTTCTCCCGTTCCTTGATATTTTTCAGCTCTTTAGAGCCCTATGTTTTTATATTTATTTATTTATTTCTGGATTGTACAGAGTAATAGTGTCCTAGTAAATGTTTAGCAACTGGCTGTTTGGGTAAAAGCAAAACAAAGTAAGCCACTACAGTCAATTTCAAACCACCAACATGATATCCTTGAATGTAGAATTGTGAAGAGACATGAATATAGTACTTCTACCACAGTCGATGTAAATGACCTCCACAAGTACACGAGAGTACAGGGTAGTAAAATAAGCAGGAGGCGATGACTGCTAATGTTAGAGTGCTAGTATAATGTTAGTATGTTGGTATGTTAGAATGTTAGTGTTAGGCAATGTTAGGCCCTTTTGTGCCAAGAAGCTGCTGCTTTGCTAGGCTGGGATGCGTCTGGGCCATGGGAAAACTCCACTTTAGCAGTAAATGTTGTTCCTCTGTGACCTTGTGAACAGTGTCACAAGCCTTATTTATAGAATGCACCCGGGTGCAGGAGGACAGTGGCACCATCATCCGGTCTCAGGAACAGGAATGTGTGTGGGGACAGAATGAGCTGTCTAGACTCAGCGGCCTTCTGCATTATCAGTAAGGCTCTTTATCATTGATGGGAAATTGACAAAACCGGACCCTAACTCTGTGTCCTCATTATCTTTACTTTTAATGCAATTTCCTTATATCCACTGATTTAAAATAATGTGTTTAACATCAGGTTCAAAGAATTCCTGAAGAGCTGGCAGTCGGCTCCCACCAGCCATTAGAAGCTTACCTTAAACTTCCCTTTCTGGACTCTCTCTTTCTTCTCCTGCTGCTTCTGGAGAGAACACCTTCTCAAATAGCCTGCTTTCTCTCTCCTTGAAAGTCTCCTTCTTGGCTGAAATCTTAGTAGATAGAGCTAGGATTCCTCACTTTCCTTCTATTTTCTGTATGGGTAGGAACATCTTGCTGTTTGCCTTATGAAATCGTGTTAGAAATCTCAAGGAGCTTGGATAGCACCAATAGTATAAGGTTCTGACTTAGATGGGAGGAGTCACAGGTTCATTTCTATCAACAGCCCACATCATTACAAAGCAGATAACTTTGGATAAAAGTCAAGTCTGTAAGCTCGGTCCTTCATTTTTCCTGATCTCGATCCCCACATTGCTTACAAATGAGTAGGGAAGCCCTCACAGAGATACACACAGAAAAAAATCCTCCTAAATTCTTGTGCAGAGGCTGATGACTTCGCTCTGTGGCACACAGCCGGACTGGACAACCCCACATGCCATTCTCTTGTGACTGAGTTCTGGTCAATAGGATGCGACAGACAGACAACCTACTTCTCTCTGCACCTGCTGGATGGATGTTGACACCCAGGGAAACCTTGAGATGCTCAAGCTGGTGATGGCAGAGACTCCAGAGCCTTGGGTCTCTGAAAGAGGCATGTGACAGAGTTCAGCCTCCGCCACTGGGATGCTTTTGAGATCAAGGAATTAACATCTATGGAGTTAAACATTGAGATTTCTGATTTTATTTGTAACAGCATCTGATATTACCTCAAATTCCCTTTGCCTATGCCACTTCCCCACATGGATTTCAATATCATCACCATGACCCTTTGTTTAGTTCATTAATTGGATTGAATTAATTTAGTGCTTTTTTTGTGGAGAAAATTCAGGAATAAGGGACAGATAGCTTTGTCCTGGAAAGACATCATGGCCTGACTGAATGAATCCTACAACAATCCAGTGACCACTAGGAAAGTCAGTTTGTAAATAAACAGAATGCACACTGTTCGTGGAATGACTTTTACATTTCTATTCAGTTGATTTTAACAGTGCTAGATTTATATTTAACTGTGGATTTGCAAAGAGTGAAGATGATCAGGCCATTTGCAGTCTCATGGAGGAAAGAAGCTGGTTTCTCTGCATCAAGTTGTGGTGTAACACTGCAAATCTAGGTTTAGCACTGTTTCTAAACAAGGATCTTTGCCAAAATGTGACTCAATGCTTTTTCTCTGAATAATTCTTAGCTTACATAAGATGACAAAAAATTAAAGGCTGCTGGAAAACGCCAGAATGAGGAGAACATTTCAATATGCTTCAATATGCACCAATACTGTCTACTGAAAGCCTTAAGATTAAAACAGTAGTATTACGAATCAATCACTGATATAAAGTCGTGGTCTGTAATGCTTCCTTGGAACTCTGCTTAGGTATCTGTGTACACAGAGATGGACAACAGCTTGGGAGCTGGGGCAACTAAGGAGTGAATTATTTCCTTGTCACATATTAGTTGTGAATTTGGGCAGGTTATTCAGCCTATTTTCCTTCATTCCCACAGTAGAAACTTGTCTGGCTTAGCTGTTTCTGAGAGAAGAGAAAGAAAGTCATGTATTAAAGTGCTTCTAAGGACACAGACAACCCTTCAGGGTCTGGCTTGCTCCAGCTGATGGCTCCACCTCATCTGGCTCATGGTTCCCCTTTACCTGTGCACTCTGCTGGCACTGGGATTCCTTTACTTCCCAGTACACTGCGTTTTCTTTCATTGTGCAGACTGTATACCCACAGTGACCTGTCCCCTTCCTCACTCCCTGCATTGTCTTCACTGTTCCCTGTCAATTAGCCTCAACCCTTGGCCTTGATCAGTTCCCTTGGTCAGGTGCTGTCTCCCATGCATGTAGAATACGCATGACGTGGTGTCATTGCTTGGGAAATCTCCACTTTACTCACTTGGCTGTGACACCTTGAGGCAGTCAGGAGAGCACACCCTACTCACTAACAAAATAATTTGGGGAGGGGGTAACACTGCATTGTTTCTTCAAGTTAACTTTATGACACAAATAGAAATAACTAAAGGTTATGATTTAGAGTTTGTTTTGGGCTCCATGCTCAGTCATACTTTATCTCTGCTTGTGTTACAAACATTCAGGTTGATGAGAGAAAGATAGGCATTTCCTGTAAGAGGTTGACAGAAGTGATTACCTTAGCTGGAATATGTCACTAGAATAACACACATCACCCCAAGAAAGTTGAGAATTACTTTTCTGGTGCATTCAATGTTTTTTTTTAAAGAGTCCTTTCCTTTATGAAATTTCATTACATGTACTTTGCTTTTATACTTTTTCCTATCATTGAACAAACAAAATTTAAGGGCAGCAATAAAAGTATTTTAAAAAAATGAAATATGCTTATAGCATTGAATATAATGATACAACTCAGATATTTCTTTGTTTTGCATTTGCAGCATGCACATGAGTGAACCAAATAACTTTAGATTTTTCTGGGTTATTTCTCAATAATGGATCGGAAAAATCACCACCTGATTGCCTGTTACGTTCTCAAGATTTAGCTGGGAATGACTGACAGTAAAAGGCCTCAATTCATACTCACTTGCTATGCAAACAATAAACGTTGTTTACCATCTTTATATTTATGCCAATGATTATAACATAGTCAGCAGCTAAAAGACACTGGGAAAAAAATGCATCGTCTTGCCTAAAGAAGAAATCATTAACAAAAAAAATTTTTCTCCATTTCCATTTGATTATGCTACTCTATAGTAAGGCAATATGCAAAAAATGCAAGAATCCCCAAAGTAATTTGTTGCTTTGCTGTCAATTACAAATTAATAAGCTGGAGAATATAACTATGCTGAATATTCAGGAAAACAATATTTTTGTTTGGCTTACGTATTTTAAGTACATCTTTCAGAATCTTCAGATTGACCTAGTTTATGACATAGATTTTTTCCCCATGGCTAATTTTCCTACTCTTCACTGAAATAACACTGATGACTACAAACATTTACATCACTTACGAGGTTTGTGCTTGCTCATTCATCCTCCCATTCGATTTTATATTATATTTTTAAGAAACTGAGAAAAACACTTTCTAAGACATGTAAGAGAACTTGTCTGATGTTTGATTAAACAGTAGGAGCTGAAGTCCTATCTCATTACTCCCAATCTGAATCTTTCCTTTTAGGCAACGATAATATTATTTGCAAAACTTAAGTTTTAGAGCATGACCTTCTGGATCAGGTTTCCAATTCTAGATATTTCTGCACTGATTGATTAATTAATGGATGAATTCCCTTGCTCATTTACCCCTAGCAAACAGCTTTTTAGGTGTGGCTAGTTGGATTTGGTGAGGTCATTAAGCAAGCACAGGCTAACAACAGTCCCCAGAGAACTTAAGCACAAAGCAAGCTGGGTGCAGGTGCGTGATGGCAGTGCTGGAAACAGAGGGCTTTGGCTGCAAGGTGAGATTTGAAAGGGGTCTAACCAGGGATGACAGACTTCTCATCAGAAAGGGAGAGCCGACTGACATCCCAGGTGGTGGAGCTCGCATGAAGTCAAGTGCTCACTTTAATGGCTGCAGTGAGCAGTTAATGTGGTTATTCCCTAGTCTATCTGAATACTTTGCATTTTAGTGGTAATTTATCATTATAAGGTGTGTGAATCCTCATGAGTGTTAAAACCTATCCCATTAAAAGTTAACATTAATTAAAAGTATCCAGCCTCCAGTATAAGTGTTAAATCTTTCAGAATCTCTTGGATGGATGCATGCTCTAGGTGCCACAAGCCAGTACAAAAGTTCAGTTTTGGTGAAGCTCACGATGAGGGCAGTGGATCCTCAGTGGCATTTTGCCGATGGGCAGAACTGCAGCTGCTGTTACTATATTAAAATCTATTGCTTCCTGGATGACACGGGCATGTATTCATGCCGCTTTGGCTGCGAATTCTGGCTTCCTGGTCTCTTGTAAGCAGAAGCTGATAATGCTCTGTGCAGGACAGAGGCATGAGGTCTCTCTGTGCACACTGGGAGGGACCGAGTGAGAATTCAGTCCTTGTGCAGGCAGATATATTTGAGGAAGCAGGAAGTAGGTTTCTGTCACCACCTGCTCCTAACAACTCCATACTCTACCTTCCATGGAACATTCTAAGAACATGTAGTAGGGAGAATTTTGAGGCTGAATCTGTTTGATACATACCATGGTAATAATCTACCCTGGGTATAGAAACTGGTATTTCAAAAAGAGAAATCATTTAACGGCAATTGGATTATTTGGTCAAAAACTTGCATTTTATTTTTTTATCTTTTAAAGAAGTCTATTCTTCTGGGGGTAGGATTATACTGCACTTGGTGGGTTAGGAAGTCATGTGTGGAAATGCATCAGATGACACGAATTCCATGGTGATCCATCCAGACGGTTGGCCAGCTCTGTTGCCTTTGATGCAGTTTAGGAAAGGAGGCAGTTTGAGGCTAGTTTCGTTCAATAAACTGGTCCTCCAAATGTGCAAATATAAAGCAGGAGTTTGGGGTAGCAGTGAAGACCCCCACTCGGCACACCCACGTGTCATTTTAAGCCCTGGCTGCACTCCTGCTAGTGCACACCCTGAGACACCGCAGTAATGACTCATGTAGCTGGGTCCCCTGAACCCACCGAGGGAGTTCCCAGATCCTCGCTTGCTTACCGAGCTGGTGTAGACCTTACAGCAGTGCAACAGTACTGGGAAGGGCTCACTCTCTCACACTCTCTTGTCTTACTCTCTCTTTCCTTTAGAAATAAATTCTTTCAAATGTGGAAAAAGAACTTTGGGAGATTTTAAAAGACAGTGTGTGTGTGTGTGTGTGTGTGTGTGTAATTGTGTGTGTGTGTGTGTGTGTGTGTGTGTGGACTGAAGGCAGGAAGGTACACATTTAAGCCTGGAGGAGGAAAAATTAGGCAGAGAAAGTAGAGTCAGAGTTGAGCATATCAGAACACTGCAGCCGGCTGTTCTTTCTCTTCCTTTCCCCACAGGAACAGCATCTGGCCCCTTTTCTGAGACCCTCCCAGCCCGCTAAAATCCTGTGTCAGGCTCAGGGGCAAGCCATGTGAGGCCTTTCTCCCTGGGCTGCCATCTCCCTGCCCCATGTTTGCATATGCTGCAAACCGGTTAGCATTTGAATCCTGACACCTCAGTGAGAAGGGAATTTTGCTGTTTGTCCCTCAGGAGGTGCTCAGGAAAATGACACCTTCAAGTGGGCAGGACTGCAATTTCCCAGCCTCCTCTTTATGGTTAAAGACCAATGTGGAAGGTTCCACCTAGTGAGGAGCCAGGACACTTCCTGCAGCTCCAGTGTCTCTCCTTTCAGATGACACCTCACCTTGATGTTTCTTCCCTGAGGTGCTTTCACTTAAACTTTCTCCTTCAGTTTCACTTGTTCACTTTGCAAATAAAACTTCTCTGCAAGCAATCCATTCCTGGGTTTTTATGTCTGCATTAAACTGAGGAAAGATCCTGCTGAGCTTTGCCGGTAACATCATCCTTCCAGGTTGGGGAGAGATTGGTACCGGAATCTTGAAGAGATTCTCATCTCTTCCTGACATGGAGGGATACTGGCAGTTAGAGCACTGCTCATCTGGATTTATATGTCCTCAACTAGGCTATTTTCCCACTGCTGCTCTGCCCAAGAATGTAAATGAGCACATTTAAATATCATGTTCTCCACGATTTTACGTTTTGTTCTAAGCTCAAAATAAAGCTACCCAGGTGTTCATTTATAAATAGGGCTGCATGAATTTAAACAAACCTTTGCATTATTCATTGCAACAAAGGAATTGGAGTTCCTCCTCTAGATACAACTAATTTTAATGCTTTTAAAAAAGTAGTACACTACTGAAAGCAAACGACACATCACTAAGCCTTTTCTCTAACACATGTATCAAATTTGACTTGGCAATCATTCTGTTGAATGAACCATTATTTTAAAATCCACTCAAAGTTATCTGTCATTGCTTTATGGCTGTGGTGACTTTGGAGTATCAGAGACTTTTTCATTCAAGCCTTGGGCAAACAATTTAAATGAGATTTGCAACATAACAGCGCTAATCTCACACTGGAGATATTAAAACTTCATGCATGAAAGATTTATCCTTTTAATAAGATCGATCACACTGGACATCACTTACCTTCCCAATTAAAACCCACTTAATTCACAAACCATTTAGGGAAAAAAATCTGCCTATTGTAAGCGTGAATCAGTCAGATTTTCTGATCCAGCTAACACAGACCACAACTAGCCATTTCTGAAATCAAATTCTTACCCCGCCAAAAATTCTTTATTAAATTCTTTTGACACTAAGTCAAAGATACAATGTCTAATAGTTTTCTGAGCTAGATACACCGCAGAGCCTTCAGTGACAAGCTGTTTCATTCAAGGAGATTTTGCAATGCTAAGTCCGTAAGTGCCCACAGCCAGATACTTGGTTGTCAGTGTTACCTCAGGCAAAGATCTTCCCTGTTGAAGAATCCATTAGGCAGCCCCTCTTAGTTCTTGCAAGCCAGGAGGTACTGTTTTGGGTAAGAGTGTAACCAGACATTTGCTGGCCTGACGGAGTTCCTCTTTTCCATTCTTTGGTTGTGAGACTCACATACTGAAAAGAAAGGACGAAGGGCGTTTGCACCCTGGCTGGAGGATCCTGGGAGAGGAGGGTGAGCATTGTTGATGCTTTCTCTTGTGAGGCTCAGCATTTCTCTTGAAAGAAGATGGCCTGATAGAGACTCATCTAAAAAATCCTTCAGAGTTGTGAAAGAAAACATATTCTAAGAAAAAGAACAGCTGAGGGGTCAGTGTGATGGCTACACTGGCTGTTAATCCTCTGCCTGCAAGCACCAGCATCCTGCATGGGTGCCAGTTTGTATCCCAGCTGCTTGTGGCCTGGGAAAGTAGTGGAGAATGGCCCAAGTCCTTGGAATCCTGCACCCATGTGGGAGATCTGGAAGAAGCTTTTGGCTCCTGGCTTCAGATGAGCTCAGCTCTGGTTGGTGTAGCCAATTGAGGAGTGAACCAGCTGTTGAATGATCTTTCTCTCTGTCTTTCCTGCTCTCTGTAAATCTGTCTTTCCAATAAAAAATAAATAAGTATTTTTTAAAAGATTCAATTCTTAACAATTCTTTCTATAGATCTACCTTTTCAATAAAAATGATTCTTGAAAAAATAATAAAAAAAAAGAACATCTGAATAAAAGGGTTAGTTTTAGCCACATATAGGAGTGGGAACTATCCAGGCCATGGGGTATATGAAATCTTTGTAATCAGGTTAATTTTTAAGTTGTTTTTAAAGATATTTTTGCATGGACTGCAAGTTGTCTTATAGCTATCCAATGGCACTTAGCAAGAAAAAGCTCCCCACACCTGTGAATCAAGGCAGAAGCAGAAACACAGTGTTGGCTAACACAACAAAAACAATGAAAAACTTAGTGCATGTGGCACTGGGTGGAGCCTGGGAGAATGGTGGCCAGACCAGCAGTACAGTCTCCTTTGCTCCTTTTTTCCACCCTAAAAAGCTACAGACATGGACAACGTCACACAGCCTTGGACTGCCAGTCTTCACTGTACAGCTATAACACTAGCAACAGTGAAAAAGACCCGGGCTGCTCACAATGCCTGCTTTCTTCTCCCTGGTCAGCCACAGCTATAAAGAACTATCTTTAAAAAAAAAAACAAACAAACTCTGAATTCTGAGAAAAAGTCTTTGGCATACGAACCTGTGTCTGCTATGCATATTGAAGATGCAGACCTGTGACTATGGTTCTACAACCCTTCATGTGGCGATTGCATAGTAAGAACTGACAGCTCAAACAGAAATTAGCAAAGGCCTTGGATGAAATGGCTTATTTTATCCACTCAACTTTATACCCTGTAATACATCTCTCAAGAAGTTTTGTCATTGGAAAGGCTATGTAAAAGTCAAATGGAGAATAACGGGAAATATTTTGCCAACATGAAGGCCGGAAGAAAAGACAATTTAAATATATTCTGTGCACACCCATGTAAGTAAGATTTATTTTCAGTGAGTTTGATGACTAACTCTAGCTATGAGTGGCAGAAAAACTGTGAAGTGAAGCATTTTCAAACATGCTAAAATATGGTGTTTATAACAAGAAATAAAATAAATACCTCACATTAAATTTTAACAAAAGGCTTTGCAATTTTTATTAATAGAAAATATTCTCCCACATGCTCGTCAAATGTATGTTGACTAAATATGTGGGGGGAAAATGGGTACTTAAAAGGAGGCATTGACCCACCAACCTAGCCAGGCTGTCCTGGGTTGTGCTGGTCATGTCCATAAGGAAATCTGGGCCATTCATCCCACCTGGCACTATCCAGAGGTTCTAGAAATACCTCGTGTCACATGTATTCTAAGGCAAAGTGTAAATGGTCTGCCTCCCATTCAGAACATTCTCCTCACTCTGTGCTTCAGCATTCCTACTACACTCAATTAATTGGCTACTCTTCCCATTCGCCAAGCCCTTTCCTTTCCATCAATACACTCAATTCACTTCAATAACATTTGTGAGAATATTTCCAAAAATTCACATAAAAGCATTACTTTTTATTCCAATTTCCCACAGGCTTTCTGAGTTCCCTCATAATTACATCTTTGCTGTCAATCATTCCAACATACATGTGCACTTATGACCTCCAGGGCATCAGTTATGTCTAATTCGGAATCACAGGAAGGCTTCCTCATCTTTTCTTGGCAGAAGTCATTCATTCCTTCCTTCACTTGTTTCATTCAGCAAGTATTGATCAAATGCCTGCTATATACCAGGAACTGTTTTAGACACTAAAGATGTAAAAATGAAAAAAATGGACAAACCTCTTGTTCTTATAGAACATACCTTCTAGAAATGGAAAAGGAGGCAGATAATAAATAAAGACGCAAGCAGACTGGAAAGTGGAGAAAGAAAATTCCATAGGGACCCCAGTGCAATAGCCTAGTGGCTAACGTCCTCACCTTGAACATGCCAGGATCCCATATAGGTACTGGTTCTAATCCCTGCAGCCCCACGTCCCATCCAGTTCTCTGCTTGCAGCCTGGGAAAGCAGATGATGACGACCGAAAGCCTTGGGACCCTGTATCCATGTGGGAGACTTGGATGAAGCCCCAGGTTCCTGGCTTTGGATTGGTGCAGCTCCGGCTGTTGCAGCTGCTTGGGGAGTGAATCAAAGCACGGAAGATCTTCCTCTCTGTCTCTCCTCATCTCTGTATATCTGACTTTCCAATAAAAATGAATAAATCTTAAAAAGAAAAAGAAAATTTCATAGGAGTAATTGGTATTAGCATATGAGAGTAATCGGTATTAGCTATAACTCTAAGTAAGGAGAGTCAAAGGAGGTGTCACTTAAAGCAGTGATATTTGAAGTAGTAGCTGTCTTGGGTCAGCTGACAACAGACATGTGGGGGAAGCACTTCCCAGTAGAGAGAACTGCAGGTCTGGAGGTCTGGAGGAGGGGAGGTGCTTAGTGTGGAAGAAGCAAGACAGGAGGCAGTGGCATTGACCTAGGTAATGGAGTATGGGATGTGAGGCACGGTTTGTGGTGGGCGTGAGGCTTGGTCAGATTCTGAAGGAAGGACCTAGAGGATTTGTAATTGTTGTAAATGGGGTCTGAAGGGAAGAAGAGCTGGTGTAGGCTAAATAACTCAGCAGCTCATTGAGCCTCGCTGGCCTCTGCAGCTCTTCTGACTGCCTGCTTTGGATTGCTTGAGACTCAGGCTTAGTCATCTCTTACTTATTGTTCCTAAGACCATGCGTCAGAGGCTTACTCCAGAGCCCAACCATCTTCTGCAAAGGATAACTTGGATATCTATGAGACAGCGTGCTTTAGGAAGCCAGCACCTGTAGGGCTTCTGGAGGTCGATGCTAGGTCATTGGCTCGAGTGAGATAGGTCCATAAGCAGAAGTTATAGAACTACAGTTGATTGAAGGTTCTCTGAATTGGAACCACATTTTTGATTTGAGAAACACAGTCTTGGCCAGTTTGATAGGGGATCTCACTAAAAGTCTTTCTTGACTTGCAGGGTTGCATCAGAGCTAGATATAAAAGATATACACAGCACTGGGATAGCCCCAGGGAGGGAGAGGAAATCTTTAATTTTTTTCATAAAGTTAATACTGCAAAACCAAATTTCTGAGCTGTCAACTGCATGGACTGGTCAAACTAGTGCAGTGCCTAGACATTTCACTGTGGAGCAAAGTGAACTGGATCACAATGAGTGTTTCAGAAAGAGCGGAAGTAATTGAGAAAAGGTGAATGTAGATGGAAGCATGCTGAGACTAGGTGAACAGAAGACACATAAAGAGAAGATGTTGATATTTGTGTATCAGGACATATGAACAGAAGCTGACAACAATCATGAGGGCACAGAATGCCAATGTTGGCCCATATTACTGGGAGACCCATTAAGGAAGCATGGATTCAGAGACGGAGAAGTAAGACAGTTCTCTGTTTCCTCTGCAATCAGGCTTTAAGAACAACTGAACTATCAGCACTAAATTTGTTTGAAGTTCTAGCTCCTAAATAAGCAAGCCAAAAGAGGGCAGGGAGCAGTGTCTTATTTTACTTGGTAGGTCCTACTATTAGGAAAAGTGCTACATACCCTACAGTGGTCAGAGTGTTAGTGGACAAATGGATGGATAGTTGGATGGTTGGGTAGACAGACAAATAAATGCACTAATGCATAAAGGAGCTATCACACTGCAGCTAAATGTTATTATGAAGAAAGTTGGTCTACTCCACACATGAACAATGTACGTATCTATTTATACATATATATTTCCCTTCATTGATTACTTTCTCTCATTTTAATCAGATATTAACTTTAATGAAGACAGAAGCCAACTCTGAACTTTATTTCTAATAGTCTTTGAATTCAATATTCAATTTAAGTGAATTTCATGAAAAAATAGAGAATGAACCTATCTATTTAAAGCAACATAAACAAAGACAGCAATGATAATATATCTTATTTGCAATCTGATTTTTTAAAAATAAACTATAAGAATCATACCATTTATGAGATAAGTGGAAGTTTGAACACTAGTAAGATGCTTGACATTATTAAGGGATACTTTTTTTTTCCAGTTGTGTTTAAGAAAATAGAATTCTTATCTTCCAGACATACATTCTGAAATATTTGTGAATGACATAATATTATCTGGAATCGGCTTCAGATTGATGCAGGAAGGATGAGGGTGGTTGTGTGGAATGGATATGATAATGTGGGCCAAAATTTGATGGCTATCGAAGCCAAGTGATTTGCAGTTCCTATAATACTCTTTTTTTGGTATATGATCAGAAATCTTCTCGATAAATAATTAACATATCCCCAAACTAAACTGGATATTAAGATCTAGACAATTGGCATGGCAGACGTGGTGATGCTTTCAGTTGCTCATGTTAGGTACTCTGCTACATTCCTCATTCCTCTGATCAATTACTGCTGCACATGCACACGCACAGGGCAATAGGATGCCTTAGTGAAGAAACTATTCATTTTTATCACGAGCATCATTTACATAAAATGGGCCTTGTAAACATGCTCTTTCTTCCTTGTCATGTAAATCATTTTATATAGGACATCAGAAGACTCATGTTTCATGCTTTAAAAGAGCTCTGTGTTACTTGCAAGCCTTAGCACAAATCCTCTTGATATGTTTGACTAAGATTTACAAAACTAAAACCGTTGGCCCATTTCTCCTAACATACAAATGTGCTTGTCCCTTTATCATTTGTTCAGTTTTATCTGGAGGGCTTTGCCATCTTTATTTTACATGACTGTGCTTGTACTGCTGTCGATGATGTTAGAATACCTACTTCATATGCACCTGCTTCCCAGGCTTTTACTCTGACGTGGTCTTGCACAGTTAACTGCCTGCAGAATTCTGACACCATGCACAGATGTATGTCTAATTACACTTTGCAACTTAATGAAATGGATTTAATTCTGTCTTCTCATCACAAGCAAGATATTTTAAAATTTTAATGGACTATTATCTTTCCAAGTGTGCTTATTACCGTTTGAGGTTTAATAAGTATGTGTGAACAAAATTCTTGTGTTATATCTTTAAAATCTATTGTTGTACCAATTTCTAATAATAGTTTAGCAATTGTACTATTTGTATCCACATACATTTCACACATGAATTATATATAGATTTATGTAAGCATATTATGGTAAAAACCTCCTAATAATGTAGAGCTGTGTTAGTACCCACTTAGAGTCAAGCCTGCTGTTATTGCTGTTGTATTTCAGAGGTCATTATTTGATCTTCAGTAAATCCAAATCCAGGTTATAATTCTACTCCAGCAAATGTTACCATTATTCCAGTGAAGAAGCACATTTGATATTCAGATTTTCAAACTAAAATCCTCACAGATATTCAGGTGACATAAGGCAGCTGGAAGGAAGGTGTGGTTACAAAGAGGTACCAAGTACTTCAATGGGCAGCATTTGTTTGCTCTGGTCAATTCTACATGTGCTCACAATGTTTTCAGATGTTTCGATCTTTCCAGAAAAGTAAAAATTAAGATGTTTGTGTTTAGTCTTCTGATTTTAAAATGTGGGGTAACCTAATCATGCCCACTTTTTATGGAAGAAAAATCTGGGATAGACAGCACTAGAAAAGCTTTTAATTTGGGGTAATACTCTAGAATTTCTACAACTTCTTTCACTATTCAATCCATGAATCTATTTCTTCTAATCAGGATGAGAATATATGTTCTCTAATAATCTCACAAGATCCTTACATGATGTCCATACAGGCTAAAGAAAGATACGATGCCACTTCATAGACTCAATCCAGACTCTGGGTTGGATATGTTCTCTAATCATCTCACAAGATCCTTACATGATGTCCATACATGCTAAAGAAAGATATGATGCCACTTCATAGACCCAATCCAGACTCTGGGTTGGATATGTTCTCTAATCATCTCACAAGATCCTTACATGATGTCCATACAGGCTAAAGAAAGATACGATGCCACTTCATAGACTCAATCCAGACTCTGGGTTGGATATGTTCTCTAATCATCTCACAAGATCCTTACATGATGTCCATACATGCTAAAGAAAGATATGATGCCACTTCGTAGACCCAATCCAGACTCTGGGTTGGATATGTTCTCTAATCATCTCACAAGATCCTTACATGATGTCCATACATGCTAAAGAAAGATATGATGCCACTTCATAGACTCAATCCAGACTCTGGGTTGGATATAGGTAGGAAGGGGTAGGTGTTGACCTAACAGCTCAGATGTCTGTACCTCATATCCGAATGTTAGGTCGCTTCCAGCTCTGCTCTTGAATCCAGTTTTCTATTAATATGGCCCTACGAGGCAACAGCTAACAACTTAAATATTTGGGTCCTTACCATCTAGATGGAGTTCCTTGCTTCTGGATTTGACTCCTGGCTGTGCAGCTTTTGGGGGGATGAATTGGAAAATGGAAGCTCTCTCTCTGTTTCTGTGCTACTCTAATTGAAAAAGAGGGGCGGGGGAGAAAGAGTGAGAGAGAGGGAAAGAAAGGAAGTCGAGGAATCAAGCACTTTCCTCACATTTGTTTCTGGGAACAGCTTATACAAAGAACACCTTAACTGTACATTTAAAAGATTTTATTTCAGTATGTTTTCTTTCTGAAATTACACTTCTATAAATTTATTCTTAGGAGAAAATCACAGTTGTTAAGTCAGATTGGATCAAAATAACATAGATTTTTATAAGCTTGTTCATCTCAGTATTGTTATTAGTTAAGAACGTCACTTCTTCAACCATTATGCTCAATGAAAGAAGTCATCAGCTTAAGGCATGTTTTGCAGCAACATAAGGAAGCCCTAGGTCTCAGACACTGGGTGGCAGACATGACACCTGATGTAAGGGTATGCAGACCTCCCTTACCATCCATTGGATTGGCACCGGGTCCTCTGTAGGTACCCAAACCTGCCACTCCGCAAGTCCTTTTTATGAAATAATGTAAGACTGACATATAACCAACAAATGTCCTTTTTATACTTCAAATCCTCTAGAGAACATATGATACCTAATGCTATGTAAGTGATTTTCAATGTATTGTTTAGGAAACAGACACAAAAAGTGTCAGTGCATGTCCAGTACAGATGTAATGGTTTTCACTCGCACTAGGTTGAATTTATGAATGTGGGAGCCATGGATATTGAGCAATTAAACCTAGTAACAGAAATAATCCACAGAACAAATGTATCTAGTGAAATACATGGTGAAGTACAAAACTTTGTAAGCTAAACATCAAGTTCTAGGTTATTCAAAAGGATAGATAGCACAATATGGAAAGCATGATTTACTTGGGCTGCTCCCAAACTGGTGTTCATATCTGTGGCTTAACACTTGATCACAACACACAAGTCCAATCTGGCTTTTACAAGCAGTCACATATAAAACACCTATTGCTTCACCCATAGAGTCCTATTCAAGAAGGTGTCTGCAGCTTCCAAGATATGCTAGGCTGTTTCTAGTCTCTGTAGCTCCTCCCATCTGCCTGGGACACTTCCATCCCTACTTCTGTTCATTAGTTGTTAAGCATTTTTTATATTCAATCTGGTCAATGTCTCCCCATAAACCTTTAATTGGGTGCTTTTTTCCAAGCTGTGTGAGGCTTTTTTTCTCTATCAATGCCCATCTTTACATTTGTAACTTTGTTTATGATTGTATGGTTAGGTTTTTGCTTCCTCCACTAAGTTGGGGATTGTTTTGATGAGGGAAAAGGGGTCTCCTAAATGACATACCAAAAGCTTCAGCCATTATATGTCCTGCAACTTGTGACTTTTTTTTTCCAACACAAAGATGTTTTGGAAGATTATTCCCACACTGTATTTAGCTCCTAGATCCTTTTTACAGTGTGTAGAATTACATTGTACCAATGGGTCACAATTTATTTGTCCATTTCCATAGAGACTGAAAAAAATCCATCTTTTCTGTGCTTACCAAGGGTACTTCCTTGAGCATTCACTCAAAGATGCACAGTTCCTAAGGGATAAAAATATGCATACACTTAACTCTATGTTTCTCTATTCTATTAGGCTGAAGTTCTTGTTTGTTTTTGTTTTTTTTTTAATGTTGAATGTCTTCTCTGAATACGTACTTCAACTAAATGCCAATCAGTTGATTTTTGAAATTAAAGCGAAGGTTTCTGTATGTACTATCCATACAGTGTGTAAAGAAGGAGAGCGAGATGGGTATTTATCTATACACAAGGGCTCTTTAAAATATTTAGAGAAATTGCTTTTCATAAAAACTATGCATGGATTTTAAAATGTCTTTTCAGAACAAATAAACTTAGCTCTTATTTCCATTTCACACGAAATTTTGAGAGCCATTTGCATTCAATATTTACATCTACACAAAACATATTTGAGAAGGTTATAGCATTGGGCAAATAGTCATTAATGCTGTCTATTTGAATTGTATCATATAAATAGCAATATTCCCATCCCTCTCCATGTAATGATCACTGTCATGGATACTTCAATTTATGATATTAATATCTTTGCTTTCAGGAAAAAATATATGTGTATGTATATAATGTCTACATTTGAGGTGCATGTGGCAAAATACTTTTAAAAATATTTATTTTTATTGGAAAGGTAGATTTATAGACAGAAGGAGATACAGGAGAACGATCCTCCTTCTGCTGGTTCACTCTCCAGGTGGTCACAATGGCAACAGCTGGAGCTGTGCCAATCCGAAGCCAGGAGCCAGGAACTTCTTCCAGGTCACCTATGTGGGTGCAGCGTCCCAAGGCTTTGAGTCAACCTCTACTGCTTTTTCAGGCCTTATTCAGGGAGCTGGATGGGAAGTGGAGCAGCACGGACATGAACTAGAGCTCATATAAGGTGGAGGCTGATACAAGGAAAGGATTTATCTGCTAGGTTAACATGCTGGGACCCAAAATGCTTTTTAAAATGGTTAAATTTGAAAACTACAAAGAAAACATTTTTGAAAAAAGAAAAAAATTCAGCTTCATTTTTACAAAAAAATAAACCACCACAGATTGGATATTTTTGCTATTTGACCATTTCCAGAGAAGTGTGTGTTTTGTTTGTTTTATTTTTATTTTGCCCATGTAAGTCTCAGAACTGTGTTGTGACAAACAAGTATCTCCATTAAAAGAAGAAATTATTTTAAAAGTACCTCTCTTTTATTGATCGTGACATAAATTGGAGGCAATTTTAAAATTTATTTCATTTCATAGCCACTATGCGCTTCACCAGCCTTTTACAAATGAAGAGACTAAGAAATTATGTAATTCAGGAACAAATTACTATCTGATTGATCTGGATCTTAAACTTGAACCTGTGCTCTGCCCATCAGCTCATGCTGACTTTGAGGCCCAGAAACTGAACCCATGACTGAATTTATTCAAGGAGGCCAGTGAGAAGTGAAGGCAGAAATAGACGAGGACTAGTAGATAAATCAGGGCTCAGATTTGGCATGAATGCTGAATACAACAAAAATCCTTAACAAGTTTTGCATAGTGGAGTTCCATGATCTTTTTTTTTTTCTTTTCCTTTTTTTTTTTTTAAAAGAAACACTTTTACTCCTACTTTATTGAAAATAAACTAAGGGGGGAAAAAGGCAGAATGAGCAGCAGAACTTTGGGAGTTACTAAAATAATCGAGGCAAAGATGATGGTGGACGGCGGACCACTGTGACACAGCATGTAAAGACGCTGCCAGTGATGCTGGCATACCTTATGGGCACCAGTTCATGTCCAGTCTATCTCGTCTCTGATCCAACACCCACGTCATGTGTCTGTGAGTGAAGTGGATGTGTGCAGTGGATACGGCCCAGGAGTTGGGCCCCTGTACTCACACAGGCAATCAGATGAAGCTCCCTGGCTCTTGGCTTCAGCCTGGCTTAACCTCAGCCATTGTGGCCATCAGAGGAGTGAACCAGAGGATGGAGGAGTTTCTCTCTCTCCATAAATCTTTCAAATAAGTCTTTACAAAATAATGGTAATTTAAAACAGTGTCACGGTGTTGGAGGTGCTGCAATATAGTCACACTCTTGATATATTTATGAGCACAAGTGTAACAGGATTTCTTGGAATGTAGGATGCAGAGTTAGAGGATAGTATGTGAGGAGATGAAGGCATCAGTGAACAGTGTCAAGGTGTTTTGCTGCAGCAGTGGATTTGTCATGAACTGACAGAGAACCAGAAGGAAGTTGTTTTTGAGTAGGAGTGGAAAGATTTGTTTTGGACACTGTACAATTGAAATATTAGTTAATATCCTAACGGGAAGTTTTAGTGGCCATTGGATAATCAAGCCTGGAGTTTAAGGGAACATCCTTTATTTTAGTTACATTTGAAGTCAAGAGGAAGTCTGAATTTCCAACTGTATTAAGAAACAATGAAAAAAACAGTGGATAACAAAATAAAATGTTTTATGAAAGCATTCTGACTATCCTAATCTTTACTCATGATGGGATTCAGGGAAATCAGAGTGAATTACAGCCTTGCTATACTTCCTTGTCAGCCATGATATTGAAGAATCCATTCTTTCAAACTGGCACAAAGTGGTACCATGCCAACTCTGCTCAATGAAAGAGCATCTCACTTTGTGATTAAACCGTGCGCATGGCACTGAAGCTTCTTAATAGCTCATTGCACATCACTATATAAACAGCCACTAATTCAGTAGTTCATTTAAACTAGCTAAGTGTATTAGAGTGACTAATTCCAGGAGCCTAATAGTTATAAAAATGTATCAGCAAATGAGAATTTTAGTGTATCATCAATTGATTTTTTTTTGGTTGTGGCAATTTTCTTTGCTAAACAAAGATGGAAAAGTTTCTCTGACACACATTTGCTCTTTGTGATGGAGGCAGTTTTCTGCTCTTCTGTGCACTGGGGGGCTGGCTTGTCTCTGGACACTATTTTGAGCTGGACAAGAGGGCTGCTTTCCATGTGTCCAAAAGTTATCTCCACCTGGAAATGACTGTCTTATCATCCTGCTTAATGCCAAGTTCATTGCACACTTTCTACCTGAATCACAATTAAGACTACCTAATTTATTTTTATGGGATGCTATTTTCAAACAGAAATTATATTTCATACCCAGAAAAGCCAGTCTTTAATTATGTTCTGAGTGGGAATTTGGACATCGCAATGCTTGTTACAAGGACTGGTCCCATTAGTGCCTGAGCATGTAGAAAGAGGGCGGGTGACCAGTACTGCTCACTCTCCTGGCTGCATTTCTGCAGTTGTTGGCGTGGGCAGCATGCAGTCTCCCCATACTGGCCACCAGCATCTGCTAGGGAAACAGGCTAGCTCTTCCATTGTGTTTAGAAAGCGCTATTTGGAGCAGCTGGGAGCCCCTTTCTCCCTTCAATCGAGCTATTTCAGGGTGTCTCCATGGCACTGACTCTTCCCGACATTGAGTGGCAGCCTGGCTGGAGGAAGCCGTGCTGAGGCCAAGCAGTTGGTTCCAGTTCTGGTTGTGTCATTCAGTTACTTGGCTCAGGAGAGACGACTAATCTAAGTATCAGCTTTTATCCTCCATCTAGTTTTACCAATGTTACTGGAAAGGCAAAGGGGAATAAAAATGTAAAAATCCTTCTTGTGTGAAATGCAAATAGTTAGGTTGAGGCAGCTTGTGATTCAAATAGAATACTTCAATCAAGTTTATGAGTTTTTTTCTTAAAGAAAAACAATGAAGTGCTTGATATATACATATATGTATATATATATAGATATATACATATATACATACATGTACTAAGAATAAACAAGACACAGTGGTAACTGCCTGTGTATGCTTCCCTGCCCCCAGGTCACCATCGGATCTCCAGCATAAGAGAAACTGTAACCATAAATTTAGTTTATCCATTCAACTCATATTTAAAAATGTAATGATATGTAAGTGCCTCTAAATAATATAAATAAATAATATTTTATCTTATCTACCTTAAGTTTAAAAACATTATGTTTCATTGGATGGCTTTGAAATTTACTGTCTTGTCCAACAATACATGTTGAAAATTACAAAATTTGACACATAAAAGTATTTCACTCATTAGAGTATTATGTTTTGGAGTTTACCCATTCTATTTCTATCCATGATAAACATTACTCCAATAATAATCTTCTTAACACCTCCTCACGATTAGGTGGGCCACACTGTTGGTCTATGGAATATATGTATTTGCAAGTTTGTTTTTATTGATAAATTATTCTCCACAGTGGTAATAATAATTTCTACCACACGTGGTGGTGTCTGGATGCTCGCAGTAGCCAGGGCTGAGCCAGGTCAAAGCCAGGAGCCAGGTCAACGGGGATTCTCAAGTGGGTGGCAAGACCGAAGCACCTGAGCAATCACCTGCTACCTCTCAGACTGTACATTAGCAGAATGGTGAATTGGAAACCAAGTAGCTCGGACCCAAAGCCAAACAGCCATCCCATGTGGCTCAGTGGGCTAAGCCTCCACCTGGTACACCAATATCCCACAGGAGCAACAATTGGAGTTTGAGTCCTGGCTGCGCCACTCTGACCCAGCTATCTAACAATGTGTCTTGGAAAATTAGCAGAACATGGCCCAAGTGTTTGAGGTTTTTCTTCTCAAAGGGAGACCTGGAGTGATTTCTTGGATCATGTCTTTCCTTCAGCTTGGCCCAGCCTCAGCCACTGGGCATTTGAGAAATGAAATAACCCAGAAGAGGCTTTGGAATGTGACCCACTGGAATACACTTGGCTCGGGTTGGGGCAGACCAGGCTGAGTCGGTTCACGTCATCCACTGGCAAGCCCAAGTGCTGAAACTGTGTGGGGGCCTGGCCGGGTTTGGTTGCGATAAAAAAAAAAAAACAGTACAAAACACAAAATGCCAAGGTGAAATGGCCTGTGCTAGCAGGGAATGCAACACCCGACCAGCACTCCTCCCACTGGTTTAGGTGAGGGACAAGAGTGTGATGGGCAGAGCCGGGGAGAGATGCGATACTCATTGGTTCCAAAGAGGTCGGGGCTCAGAAGAGAACCAACCCAGGGGTTAAAACCATCAGCTGATCGGAGTGATGGACGGTGGCGGGCACTGTGCTTACTAGTAGTACATGTAGGAGCCTGGACTGGGAATGCCTCAAAGTTTTTTTTAGGGGGATTCCCCTGAACAAAATGGAGGAATCAAAGCATTAATCAAAAAAAGATGGAAAATGGAGTAGATGAATCAACCACCTCAGCTTTATGCTTGCAGCGGAAAACTGGACAAGGGGAAACCCTAAGACGGACTATGTCAATCAGTGGACTCTGCACCAGCCTCATCATACCTGGACTGTTGCTGATGATATGTTGGTGCTTCTAATTGATCGAGGTGACGCTCTGCTGGCTCTGCCTACAAACCTGAGAGGGCCTCCCTAACAGGCCATTGAACTTGAACTGGACAAGTGGGATGCTGGACTCTGTATGGTGTAAACTTTTAATTAGGGAATCTCAAAGGAACTTGAGCTGTGGTTATGCATCAAGGTGAAGGAATTCATGATGGGGGAAGGGTTTGGGGTGAAGGGGGGGGAATCCCAGTACCTATGAAATTGTGTCATGTAATGCAATGTAATTAATGAATAAATGAATATTTAAAAAAAAAAAAAAAAAAAAAGAGAAATGAACCAGTGAATGGAAGATCTCTCTGCTCCCTTCTCTTTCTCTGGCACGCTGTCTTTTGACTAAATAAGCAAATCTACTTCCATCTTTTCTAGGCTGGGCCAGGTCAAAATTAGGTTCTGCTGCTTTTCCAAGTGCATTAACAGCAAGCTGAATCAGAAGTGTAGCTGAGACTCAAACCAACCCTCTGATGTGGGATGCTGGTATTATAGCTGGTGGCTTAATACACTGTACCACAAAGACAATGGCATCAAGCACACCTTTCAATAAGATATTTGGTTTTGTTTTCCCTGTTTGATTTTTGATTCATCTATACTTTATTTTTGTGTATATTATCAGATATAAAGTTATTTTGTTTTCATTATAGAAAACTAATAGTATCAACACCAGCGATTGAAATGTTCTCTTATTCTGATCTTCAATGCAGTTTTTGTCTGAAGCCAAACTCATGTGCAGACATCAGGCTGACTTGAACTGCTCCATTTTGTTCAGGTGTTCTATTTCTCTATCATTACATTGAAACCACACTGTTGAAATTACCATTGATTAATAATGCAGATATTGCCTCTCAGCTGTTCTATTCTTCATAACTATCTTAGCTAACATTCTTCCTCTTCTTTCTATTGAAATTTTCAAGTGACTTGCCAAACTAATTGGAAAACCATGTTGAGGTTTCTATTAAATTGCTCTGAACTCACTAGTTGGGTAGACCAACAGGCTGTTCATAGTAGCTGTTACATGTTTCCCCATCTAATAATGCTGCTTATTTCATGTGGGCCTTTAGCCATAACCACAAGGGAGTGTTACATTCCTGGCCTGGCTGATCCAACCCCATCCTCTGTGTGCCCTTCTGGCTTTCAGGGTCTGAGTCACCGGAACCTCTTTCCTGGGCATGTGTCCTCCTCCCTCCTGTTGGTCTTTGCAGACGTCGCTCCCCCTGCCGGGAGCACTCTTGCCTCCCTGTTCATTAATTCCTAGTGTTCACTGCCTTGAGAAGCATTTTATTTTGTACCTCCTCCAACACTCCACCCCTGAGTTCTATAACTGTGCATTCTTAAAATCACCATACCTTCCCATGTGTCCCCTTGGGGTTGTCAGATAGGTCAGGGCAGGGATTATCCCCTGATGTTCATGGAAGCGTTACATTGATGGGCTCCTGGCATCTGGTGGGTACCCAATAAATAAAGAATATTGTCAAGTACATGGATAGCGATGCTCTACTAGAAGCAAAACTCTGTGAAAGGTAGTTTGGATGGGATGGGGAGAGATCTTGGATTCTGACTGACTTGTTTATAACACACAGAAAAATGTAAAAACTATTGAATTAAAGCATATAAAGTGCTAATGCATCAAACTGACTTCCCAGACTTACTAGAGTTAGTATTCTATTAAATATATGCAGTTACTACCATTTCTGGTATTCTAAGTTATTTTACATGTTAACTACACTTGAATGAAATTCCATTGATATTTTGAGCAACCTTGGAAATGATCTGTTGAAACTGCAAAAACCTCTTTCATGATAGTAAGAACTGTTTCTGGCTTCTGAGATGACGCATGCTGAGAGAAGACTTTTGACAAAGATCTGGTTACTTCTTTAAACTAATTCTTCATGGCACTTCTCATTTCTAGGGCAAGAACTTCATGTTTTCTGTACCATGATTCTCAAACAATACAAATGCAGTTTCACCTTTTCCTTGCCTGAAACTGGGGCCATATTTTCCCCTGCAATTATTGCTTTATGCTCCTTCCAGCATCTTCTGTCAGTTGTCCCGTGACCCTAGATTCAGAGTTCCATGACTCATATTCTAACAGTCATGATTTTGCTCAGCAGCCTCTGAAGGAAAGCTAGTTGCTAAATAACCGAGTTCAGACTTTTCATTCAAGGATAGAATGTATTCGATTTATTCTAGTATTCTTTCCTTCACCATCTCTAATTGTGCATAACTCTTTCCCACTCTTCCTCAGTAAAGAGGTAGGAAGCCGAGTCACTGTCCCTTTCTCTAGCATCTTAGCCCCGGAAGTGACTCGTACATGGAAAAAAGAATACTTCCGTGCAACTCTGGGAGGCTACTCTAAATTCTGAACATTGGTGACATCAAATTGAGAATGTGATATTTCTTAATTGGATGCTGAAAAGGAATAGTTGATGTCATTTGGTCAATGGAAGTTCATTTAATAAAACTGTCAATTGTCCTTTATGCTTGAGAGGCATGCCATTGTATCCATTCATGTGACTCAAAAATCTGAATGTCGTATTGAAGGGCTGGGGTCCTGTTAGCTGTAAGAAGCCACAGCAATGGGTACGAATATAGACTGAAATAAACTGCCTATTCCGTGTTTCCAGCTTGAAAACTGCACACACAGCATGGCTTTCTTCCCTCTTCAAGTGCAAAATACACTCTGTTCCCTGATCCAGTTCCAAAAATAAATCTTCGTGAAAATAAGTAATTGATTCTTGTAAAATCTTGAACTTTTATGACAATAACTGCTTTTGCATGTCTTAACAGTATCACTTACAACTCATCAATTAAAACAAACTTTTACAAAACCAGAGGGCCTCCCTTGTGATTAGGGATTGGAAGAAATGGCTAGGGAGCTAGGTTTTAACTGGTACATAGACAATTCAATAGCAGAGAATACTGTGATAGAATTATGAAGACTAGGATTGAGGGAATCTGAGTCAACAGTTTGGTGCTTGATACTCTAGTACTAAACATGTGCCAGCCAACAATTTTCAACTTACCAAGAAATATGGGGGTTAATACTATTTAAGGCATTGCATTTTTAAAGCAAGAAATAATAAGGTTTATTTTCAAGGAACAAGGAAGTGTCAGTGCAGTAAGGAAGTTAAATATTTCTGGAACAACAATATAAATACAAAAACAAGGGTGCAGTGGTGGAAACAGTTTGAAAGGCTCAGGTACAGATCTAAAATCCTCAGGTGTTCGAAAAGAAAACCCAGAAATAAAACACACATCATGAGGAGGACATTATGTGCACCCTTGTCATTTTAAAACCAGAGTCTCTGAAATGGACTTAGGACTGGTGGAGGGTGATGAAAATAGTCCCAGACTGGACGCTTTAGGATTTCGATTCTACCACCAAGTCTCTTGATAATGATTTGATTCACCTTCCTTTGGAAATCATCTTAAAAAAAAACTACAAAATGAGAAGCTGAACGAAATGAGACAAGAAGCATATGACTGACCAAGGGATTGAATCTGCAGCTTATTAAACTGAGACTCCTAAAGGACACACTACACATTACCGAATAAGCCCCGGCCCCTCCATCTCCTTGAGCGTCAGGTTCCTCATTTACAAATAGATGCATTACGAAATGATGCCTCGTGGGGTCACTGTGACAATTAGGGAATATTAGGCATGTAAATCAGCTAGAATAAAGTTCACATTTTCTAGATTTAAAAGTCTATATTTATAGTTAATACTATGTGCTAGATGTTTTGAACACTTTTTCTCAGTGATTCATAAACTTTAGTATGCATCAAATCACCTGGAAGTGGGGAAAGAGAATTAGCATTTCTAACTAATCCACAGACAACACTGGTGCTGCAGGGCCATGACCAGAGTTCAGAGCCCCAGCAGCTTCATTTTGTCTTTGCCAGAGGCCTCTGACATAGGTGCTATTTCAACAGAGAAATTAAGGAACTTACCCAGCATCCAACAGCTAACAAGCTAGCACTTTCTCTTGCAACTGAAAATTCTTTAAATCTATATAAAAATTGATTCTATTGGGGCTGGCAGTGTGGTATAGCAGGCTGCTATGCTGGCATCCCAAATGGGCACCAATTTGAGTCCCGGCTCCTTCACTTCCCACCCAGCTTCCTACTACTAGCCTGGAAAAGCAGTGGAGCACTTGTCCCCTGCACCCACTTGGGAGACCTGTCAAAAGCTCCTGACTCCTGGTTTCAGCTTTGGATCAGCACAGCTCTGGCCATTTCAGGCTTCTGGGGAGTAAATCAGTGGATGCAAGAACTCTGAGTCTCTCTTCTTTCTGTAACTGCCTTTTAAAAAGAAGTAAATAAATGAATAAAAATCTTGAAATGTTGTTTTTGTTCTGTTACTAACATTTTCCATTTTCTGAGATCATTATTTTCATTTTAATGTTTTTGAAATTAAAGTGTGCAAAATAAATGGGAAAATGTATATACGTAGGCAGAGGAGTTCCTTGGAAACAGTCGTGACCTGAGCTAGGGGCAGAAAGTACCTGCCCATTTATTTCAGTTGACTTGGCAATATCACATACTTTTGAATTTTAATTTTGGATTCCTAATGATTTCTTGAGAGTCTTCAATAAGATCACAATGATGAAGCTTTCAAAGAAAAGGCTATGGTGCAGCTAGAAGAAAGCCTGTTGGGACCGGCATATGGCTCAGTGGTTAAATCCTCACTTTGAATGTACTGCGATCATAAGTGGTCACCACTTTGTGCTCCACTTCCCATCCAGCTCCCTACTTGTGGCCTAGGAAAGCAATAGCACATTGCCCAAAGCCTTGACACCCTGCATTGGCATGTGAGAGATGGAAGAATTTCCTGGCTCCTGGCTTCAGATTGTCTCAGCTTTGGCTGATGTGGCCACTTGGGGAGTGAACCAGTGGATGGAAGATCTTTGTCTCTCCTTTTCTCTGTAAATCTGTCTTTTCAATAACAACAAAAATGAAATCTTTTTTAAAAAAGAAGAAAGCCTGCTAAACACCAAGCAATGAGATTAAGGACATTAGAAATTGCCAAGCTCTCCACAGCAGACAACGGCAGTATTTCAAAGCTGCAAAAATAGATGTGACTGGCAATGCAATGTGATGGCCTGTCACTCAGGCACTAAACACCTCTATGGAAAGCTTCCAGATTGCTCTGATGAGAAGCTATTGAATACTTCGTGTGAGTGACTCCGGAGCCAAAGTGGGGGAAGGAGGTAAAAACTACCAGTTTAACCAAGAAGAAATGCTGACAGAAGAATTCTGATGGTTTTTTACATTCCTAGAAATTAAGTGATTAAAATACAAAGATACAAATGGAGTGGGAGTTGAGAGCAGGGTCCTGGTAGAAAGGCAGCATGTCCCAGTTGAGCTACACATTTGCCCATGGCCAAATGACTTAGTTAAAACTTTCTACCAGAAAAATAAATCACGAAAGTTCCAACTTCAGATGAAGGAGTCTATAATTACACAATTCAATGTAATTATTGATTAGTCAAGGGTAATTGTGACAAATATACTAATATGAGATGTTAATAGGAAATGGAGTGAAATGTATATGGAACTTCATTACACTGATAACTCAACTTTCGTTTTATAAATTACAAACTCCTAGAAAAAAGAAAGATTTCAAAAATCACAAAAAATGGTCAATTAGGATTTAATATAGCATGTCTTTTTTTCCTCAAAGAAGCCTGTTAAATAAGTTTATGTTTGTAATCAGTAGCATCTAATAAAGATCAAAAACCATGGTATATTTTGAATCATAATTTATTTGGTTTTGATGTCATCATTAATAATTTATAGTTAAGCATATTACAAATAGGAGTGTTATAAATACATTGCTTATAACATTTTTGATAACTGATGTTTAAGGCAAAATATGACTTAGTCTGGAAGAAAGGGGATTTTGGAGCTCTGCAGATGGGAGTGGTGTCAAAGGATGGACATTCCTGAATTTCCACATCAAGAATCCATAAAGCTGAGTCTCCTACCCGGTTCTCTGGGTGATTGCTTTCGGAAGGAGAAAACAGACACCAACCATATTTTCTTGTTTTCTGCCATTTAGCCAAATAAAATTATTAGGTTATTTTCAGTTAATCTTCCTTACCTTTTCTTTCTTTTCCAACCTGAAGCAATTTTCTCTCATAGTATAAAGAATTTTTAGTTATTTTTTCTTTTGCCTCTTGTTCATATTCATGGATAGAATTACTGTCCTTTGAACAGGACAATTATTGTCTAAAAGATTGAAATGAGTTTACTTCCCCTATGGTTCTGAAGTGATTATATAAACAAGATTTTAGAATGCAAGTGAGAATAGCAAAATAGAAAGAGCTGTTGGCTGAGTTAATTGGCTGCTCTTTTTATGTAAATCTAATTTGGGATGTCAATTGAATTTTTAGAAATCATTGCTTATTTCCTTTGAGAATTATTTATTGTTCCATATAATTTGAATATATAATATATGTTTTTTTTTCAATTTTGTATTATAGCTTGATTGAGAAAAGCTATTTCTATCAGGGAGAGATAAAAAATAATTGAATAACTTCTACCCTTCCAGTGTTGGTTTAGAGAAAGCATGCAGATGTAAAATGAGTACATAATGAATTGTTAGATTTATTGTGGTTTAATTTTCTGACATTGGTGAGCTAGCGGTAGCATAGTGGAAAGGTATTTAGACAACATAAGCTCTATTCTGGGATTTTCTACTTCTTAGCTGAGACCTGGACATTCTAAATTTACTCTCAGCCCTCAATGTTAAACATGCAGAGCTATATATCATGAACATCACTGATAGCAATGCCCCTCCCTTCTCTACTTCTGCCTTTTTGAATATACATTTTTACATTTTTGATTAATATGTAATACCTGGGCATTTTTAAGCGGTGCAATCAGTATTTCAACACACACATAGCTTAAAATAACCATACCAGGCATCTAGCTTTAAAAAAAAAAGGATTTCTTTCTTTCTTTACTGGAAAGTCATATATACAGAGAGGAGGAGAGACAAAAGATCTTCCATCTATTGATTCACTCTCCAAGCAGCCGCAATGGCCAGAGCTGCTCTAATCAGAAGCCAAAAGCCAGGGGCTTCTTCCAGGTCTCCCACACAGGTGCAGGGTCCCAAGGCTTTAGGCCTTCCTTGATTGCTTTCCTAGGCCACAAACAGGGAGCTGGATGGGAAGCAGGGCTGCCAGAATTCGAACCGGCGCCCAAATGGGATTCTTGCGCGTGCCAGGCGAGGATTTTAGCCACTAGGCTACCTACCACACTGGGCAGTAACTAGTTTTTCTATTTGATAATCTTTTCTTTGTGTTTGGAACTCCCCTATTTCCTCCATTGCAATTCTTTATACATCATCTAGGGCCATGGTCACCCCACTGCACCAAAAAACACCAGAACTCACTACAGTCCCTGTTATTCAGTCTCCGCGATCTTCCTACCCTCTATCTTCTCAGCTTCTAGTAATGACTATTTTAAGTTCAGATAGAAAGCATAGTTGTGTACATATGCACACAAATGCATGTATATATATATATATGTGTGTGTGTATACATACATGCTTAACTTCATATGAGAAAGAAATGTAGAATTTGTCTAGGTCTTATTTGGCTTACAATAAAGGTCACCAGTTCCATCTATTTTGAAGCAAATATTGGGATTTCATTTTTGTTAATCATGGAACATTACACTGTGTGTGGATAACACCTTTTCTTTATTCATCCATCCAATGATGGATAACTGGGTTGAATATATATCTTGGCTACTGTAAATAGTGTTCCAGTGAACATGGTAATAGAGGTTCTTCCTTCATGTACTGTGTTCACATCCCCTGGGATTTCTGGTTTTGCTGGGGGATCTATTCCTACTTCCACCATCTCCTCCTGTTCCTCTCTTCATTTTGTTTTAGGAGACAGTCCATTGGTTTCAAAATTAGATGAACGTTGTCTGGCATCCTAACTCTGCCAAGAGATGATCCTGGAGGTCTGCGTAACATTTACGGCCTCCTTTCCTTCCATTTTAATATACCAATTATAGGATAAGACTTCAGAAAAATAACAAAGAATTCTGTATCATGAAAAAATGGAGATATTCCATCACTTTTTTCATAAAAAATAAACTTATATAATTTCATTTTCCGTATGGATTTTTTTTGAGGTCCTCTCATAAATATTTCCAGGGTGACTTGGCAAATTAAGTAACACAGCCTATAAAACAGCTGGTATGGTTTAGCACAATTATGCCCTCAATACATAACTGTTACTCATGATACAGTCATGAAGATGTGATAAAGCATTTGAGTCCTTTATCAAACAGTAGTAGCCACTTGAACTTTGGACAACTTGATAATTCTAACACCTTCAATGTGTTGCTCAGCCTTGCCCAAGCTCTTCCTTCTTGCTTGCCCAGAACTTGCAAAATGTCTACTTCCAAACTGCTTGTCATTTTTAACAAATTGATAAGCTTGCAAATCAAATGAGATTCATTATTATTGAATGACCTGCTTAAAATTGAAACTCAAATCAGAATCTTGTTACATCTGCAAAGCAACTTAAATACCAGTTTCTAGGGACTGGCGTCATGTCACAGCAGGTCAAGCCACTTGTCCTGGCAGTTCTGCTTGTGACCTCATGCCCTGATAATGTACCTGGGAATCCAGAAGAAGATGGTCCAATTATTTGACCCCCTTCTAATTGTCTAGGAAACATGAATGGCCTTCTAAGCCCCTGGCTTTGGTTGAACTGGCTCTGGCCGCTGCAGTCAACTGTGGGTTGAAGCAACATCTGAACGATTCTCCTTCTCTTTTTCTCTCTCCATCTCTATCACTTTGCCTTTCAAATATAACATGAACATTTAAAGGGAAACAGATTCTAATATTTCTGGAACAGACCCATATCCACCTATTGAGTCAATTCCCATTCCTTTCTTAATATCTTACATAACCAGTCATTTTATTGGCTATCATATAGGTAGAAACCTAAAGATTAATTCATCTCACTTCATTCTAGGCAAATCATAAATTTCCTCTTTTGGAATTTGCTGGTCTCCCCATACACGAGGTTTCCCATTTATACCTATGACTTTAGCAGAACTTTAATAGCACATTAACTCACTCTTAGTTTCATCATTTCCTTACTGTTTATGCTCTGTGTGTGTGTGCTTGAACCTTGATTTAGCATCGGACAACTTGTAGGCACATAATAAATATCAGTTGAATAAAAGACTAAAGTTGAATTTATGTATGTGTATTTGTGTTTGTATAAATATACATTTGTACTGTGTGATTACAAAATAAATATCTAGTGTAAAAATTCATTTAATTGCTCTCATTGTCTCTTCTTGATATTATTTCCCAAGACATTCAAAAAACTTACAGAATACATATGAGCAGCTTTCAAGAAGTGCTACACATATTAAGTAAAAATTATGCCTGTATTTCAAAATGTTATTGCATCAAAATAAACTTAACTTTGAATTCTATATTTCCACAAACTTTTTTGAGCTCCCTTGTCCATGAACACATTTTCATTGTAAAAAATTCAAATTATCCAAAAATATCTCAGCAAACCCCTCTTAATGTTCAGTGCCTTTGCTCTCCAGACATTCAGAACTGACAATTGTGGGTGCACACATTCCATGTTCTTTGTGCAGAGTGGCATGTTTGGAAATGCTACAAACTTGTTTTTAATACAGGCTATCATGTAATCTGTACCATCTGAACAGCACTCTGTATCAAAGTCTTAGAACTCTCTCAGCTTTCTCTTCACACACTGATCTTCTTTTTAAATGAGTGTACAATCCCAAAGGTGAGTCTTGAAATTCACTCAATCACTGCTCATGATAAACATTTACACTTTCTAATTCCTATTCCTTCTAAACTACACTGCAATATAATTTATGTATGTATTTATTTATATTGAAAAGCTATGTTTACGAAGAGAAGGAGGGACAGAGAGAAAGATCTTCCATTCACTCTTTCATTCCCTAAGTGGCCACAACTGCCAGGGCTGAGCAGGTCTGAAACTAGGAGCCAGGAGCTTCTTCTGTGCCTTCCACACAGATGCACGGTCCCAAGCTTTGGACCATCTCTTACTGCTTTCTCAGGCCACAAGCAGGGAGCTGAATGAAACATGGAGCACAAACTGGCACCCATATGGTATTGCACTGCATTTAAGATGAGGATTTAGCTACTGAGCTGCCACATTAGGCTCTTTATTATATACTGTTATTCACATGTGTAGGAATTTCAGCAGACTAGTTTCTGAGACATGAACTGATCAAAGGGCAAGTCCACTGACAATGTTCATCATAATTGTTTTCTCAAAAGGTTCTGTCAACTGTTTACATCCTTGCAAGTCATATTCATAATCTTGGAATGAAGGATTTCAACTCTAAAGTCAGAGACGCGTCTCAGTCTCTACTAGAAAAGTGCAGCTAGGTAAGTTGTGATTGTGTGTGTGTGTCTGTGTGTTTGTGTGTGCAATAAAATGAGTTAGTACAGGATATAGCCTTTTGAAAATTCCAGACTAATAATAAAAAACCCTCTTAAATGTTTGTGATCCAGTGGTCTTATTTAGGATGCACGTTCAGAGATAGACGGAGTTGACAGAGGAGGAGGGAAAGAAGGCAACCATTTAACTATTCGTTAAGACGTGTAAGTTCCTCATTGTAAGCCAACATTTAAAAGGACATATCCTTAAAATATTTAATGATTAAAATAAAAGATGGAAAGGAGTTTATGCCATTTAATGAAAATGTGAAATTAGTCAGCGTTCTGGTTTGTGTTCTAGTACTGCCCACAGCGGAGCAACAGCAACTGAAACATTCCATGAACCCAACACTTACAAATTTGGGCAACAAGCATGTCCTGAAAAAGGACTCTGGGGAAACACAGAGGTTTAGAATTTTCTTTTTATTCAACATGTCATATTATCTTGGGAATTCCAGAATGAGGAGCAAAATTCTCACAGCTAGGCTAATTACTTTAATAAGACCTGTTTTATTTAAAAATAAATCCAAAACAGATGCCAGAACTGGACCTGGTGACAAATATTTATCCTCTCCATAGTGCTGCGTTTGCCTGTGACATTGCACAGTTGGTTCCTGGTCTCTGTGGTGCTGCCAAGGGACAGCGTAATTCTTTCCAAATGCACAAGCTGGCATGTCTGTTCTCCATGCGCTGCTCTGGCCTTCCTGTGGTCCCTTTCTCACCAGATGTCTAGTTTCCCCTTGGCTACCAGTGGGCCCCGGCCCTCTCCAGCCCTGCCCTCTCCAGATCTCACCTTCCTTTTTTTGTCACGAACCACCGCTGCTGCTAACTTCAGGCAACATTTACTGCCATGCCAGCCCTTTTATGGAAGAGATAAACACAGTTCCTGATGCTAGGAAAATTTAAAACTTTATTGAAATTTTTAGATTTAGATTTATAAACTTATTTCACATCAATTATCATGGGAGCTAAAGTCAAATTAACACATTCCTGTATAGCATCCAAAATTTAAGAAGGCCCTTGAAAGACAAAAAATATACAAGCTTAGCTGCTGAGTTTGGCAAGGTCAACGGAGAAATACTTTAATTTGCCCTCATGGTAAGGGACACTTTCAGGTTAAGTGGGTTAATTGTTGCAACACCTTTAAGATCTTTTCTACCAAACGATCTACAGGTTCCTTAGGTGGGCTTGTATCATATAGACTTGTTACAGACATTAACATTGTTTTGACATTTACCTTTTCAATTTATGTTTTATGTATTTGGCTTATCTTCCCTTCTAAGATAGAGACTCATAATGATACTTACTGCCTGTGTGGAGTTGGCCAAGCTTATTTCAATAGCATGTTCATTTCAGTCAAATGCTCTCCTCCTCACATCCAAGAGATCCCGTTATGAGAGCAGGACTGCTGCTTGTGCTGCCCAGGCCGTGCTCTAACTAGCAGGGTTGTGACAAGGTGGGACAAAAAAGCCTCAACAATGCCTCAGGGAAGTAAAACTCGAGCCTTGGGCTGTGGGACACACAAGTGTGTCCACCTAGACACCCAGATGCCAAAGTTGATACAATTTTAAAAACATTTCCCAATGAGTACATTGTTTTATTTCATCTTGATAACAAGCCCATAAAGTAATTATATTCCTCCATTTTACCTAAGAGAAAGTATTCTGAGATGTCTAGTTAAAGACCTAATATTACCTTAACTAGTCTTTAACTAGACTTTTTAATCACTTTAGGTTCCAAAAACAGGGCTTTGTATCATGAAGCAGCCCTTCCAATGTCCAGACTGTCTCCCCGCCACCCCCACACCTATTGATTAAGTTCTCATTAGTTGCCTGATCCTATTACTTTATTCTCACATCACAGACTAGGGAGGGAACTGAACCTCAGGGATCAAGCGATTATTCAAAGTCACTCAAAGATTCAAGAGGGTAACTGGAGACCTGACCCCAGGCAGACTGGCTCCTGAGTGTCTTATCCCTGTCATCAGACACATTGAACCCATTCAGTGATCATGTGGGGCAAAGCTAGTTACTCATGGATCCCATGCGGACAAAGGAGAAGCCATTTCCTGAAATTTCCTGGGAACCCAAGATAGATTTTTGTGAACTCTGCTTCTATTTGGCCAAGGAGAAAGGCTGAGGTCAGGTTACAATGGATGGAGAAAGATTAGCCAAGGAGAAGCAGAGAGTGGACAGGCAGATGGCAGAGGGACACCTGGAGACTTGCGGCCATGGGGAAGCAGTTTAGACACGGTGTGGTGTTGCAGTGAACAGATAAACCCGGAGGTGTTTGTAGCTCGACAGGCAGTCATGTGGAAAAGGGAGATCACCAGGAATGCAGGAGTGAATCCAGCCACAGTGGGTTCCACCAATTATTCAAATCCAAACACAGGCAGAGGCAGACTGGTCGAGTTCTTTTAGACAGATCCCAGATACTGCTGGAACTTTGAAAAGAGAAAGACTGAGCAAACAATGGTGTAGCCATGGCACAGGATCATGGGGTGGAGGGTGGTGGCTCAGGAGCCCTGCCTGCAGAGGACATTTTCCAAATAAAAAAGGAAAAAATTGTCAGCCCAGAATAACATACCCAGCAAAGCTTTCCTTTATGAAATAAAATACTGCCAAAGCAAACAATTCTGAAATACTTCATCTCTTCCAGACCTGTCCTACAAATGTTGCTTAAGATCGCTTCAGAGAAAAAGAATAATGCCTATCAAATCCAAAGGCAAAGGTGAAGAACATCTCAATAAAATGAAAAAAGAAACCTAAATCAACCAAAAAGAAATCCACTGCTAAAATCACAGAATCAGATCACTACCTATCAATATTAACCCTAAATGTAAATGGATTAAACTCATCAATCAAAAGACACAGATTAGCATAGTGCATCAAAAAACAGGACCCATCTATCTGTTGCCTACAGGAAACACATCTTATCAAGAAAGATATGCAGAAACTGAAAGTGTAGAGATGGAAATGGATATTCTTGGCTAATGGCAAGGGAAAACAAGCTGGTGTAGCCATTCTAACACCAGATAACATTGACTTTGAAGTGGAAAACATTAAATGAGATGAAGAAGGACACCATAGTGTGAGCAAGAGATCCACTCAGCAAGAAGAAATTACCATAATAGTGTTTACACACAAAATGCCAGGGGACTTAGATACGTGAAACAAAAAGTAGTGGATTTAAAGGGAGAAATAGACTCTAACACAATAATAGTTGGGGCATTAACACCCTGCTAACCTCAATGGACATATCGATGAGACAGAAACACAGCAAGAAAACAACAGAGCTCACCAACACAACAGAACAAAGGGACTCAATATCTACAGAACCCTTTATCTTACAGAGAATACACTTTCTTTTCATCAGTACATGGACCCTTCTGCAGGATTGATCATATCATAGGCCACAAAACAAGCCACAACAAATTTAGAAAGAATGAAATTCTATCCATTTTCAAGAAAATGGTCCAAACTAGTGACCATTTTGTCCAGTGAAATGAATCAGTCCAAAAGGAGAAATATCATATGTTCTCTCTGATATAAGGCAACAATCATGCAAAATATAAAACAAATAGATATATAGGTAAGAAATACATATATACATATATATTTTTTTCTCATAGATTAACTTTGTATCATGGAGACTAGCATACCTGGAAGTGAAGATACCTTGCAATCCTCATTTCTACTCTTGAGTGAAGGCAGGGCACTCAGTGAAACAGTTAAGTATACAGCAATATGATGCCAGAATTGTCTGCCTTTGTCTATACCTGCAATTCCATGATGCACTGTCAGGTTTATACTACACTGTTGTATTGATATGGGGGGGGTAGGCATAGCGGTTAAAGAATTTAGGGAGGGATAGAGGGAAGGAAAGGAGAGAGTCCCTGTACCTGTCAAATTGTATCATGGAAAATAGTTTTTAAAATACGCTTTTTTAAAAAAATTCTTATGATTATACCTGGTCCCATGATGCCATGCAATCAATGACCAGCTCTCAGCACCCCACAGCCATCACTTTTGCATTTTTGAATGCAGGAAGAAGTGGTTCTTCTTTGGAACTGTAGTAACTAATATTACAGTCTTTAGGTCTAGCAGCAATTTTGTTCATTTGTTTTATCTAGTGGTTTTGGAGAGACATCATAGACCAGCAAATTGGTTTTCTGCTTGTGATGCTGTTTCTTTTCGATTCACTGTACAACACAGTATCCCACTCTGTTGTTTTTTTAAGTTCCACATACCAAATCATGATGGGGTTTTGCTGTGCTTGGTAATGACAGTTGTTGTTATTGACTGAACATTTTCAGTGTATCAGGTCTTCAAAGCAATAATGGTAATGCATATGATGAAAGTTCCCTGCATGGATCTCAAAATTTTTGCAAATTCTGCTTATCTTTTAATTCCATTTTCCACAAACTTTTAAAAGTATTCTCCAATAAAAATGCATAACTGTTAATGAGCATTGATGGGTAACTAAAAATCCATATGCAGCCATGGATATTTAGTTCTCCAAGTTTGTCTCTAATATAGGGGATACTTCTACAAAGTGAAGGATACCAGCAGTCATATGACAAATTTCATTTCAAATTCCCAGTATCAATTTGCCTTGATTTAGTAAAATGCAGGAAGTTATAAAATAATTCATACTTTTTAAGCTTTCTGGAGACTTCACGTTTATAGAACATCTCCAAATGAAAGGTCTTCTCATGTTGCTGTGTGTCTCTTGCTGTTTTTTATCAGGAACTTCTCCCTCATCACCAGGTTTAACATCTGGTATAATAAAACACTCTACAAGTGTCTACCAAACAAATATCGGGGACATCTGCAGAGTCCCAGTGTGATTTCATCACAGTTAGTCTCCTGGACATAGGACTTTCCTGTCTCTGGAATTGTCTCACTTCTGCCACTACTTTCTACAGATTAAGCAATCCTGCGTAGAGCTAGGAAAGTAAATGAAGTCAAGCAACCCTCCGTATTTTGGTTAACAATTACATATAAAAAAGCTGCATCTTTGATAGGGAAGGACAAATAGTAAAAGCAATTTGAATTCTCATAAAAGAGATTCCTAAATTTGAATTGATTTAGAAGATGAAAAAAACTCCCCCCAAACAGCTGCTTGGTTAATGGCTGGTGAAAATCTGTGGGAGCTTTGTCAGCAACTCCAGATTGTAGCTAAACTCATTGGTTGGGAGGCTGATTTGAAGACAGACAAAATATATTGTTTACATTTTTTGAGAGTTGTAAATGATTTTAGGAGTCCTGACCTACTCCTTCTTATATCAAAACAAGGCAGTTTAGGCTCCCCAAGGTCTAAAGTCTGTCAATTTGCTGTTCTTCAATCCCTCCTGATCCCTATACCTAGTCATCTGCTCCCAGTGTCACTCAACAAGAATGGAATAAACACTGTCCGGACCTGCTGGCATGACTGCAGGCTCTTCTCCACTGTCACCCTTACCCCATGGAGGTGGTTAGACAGGGGAGCTGTGTGAGTCCACTAGTGATTCTTCTTAAAGTTCAGTGGTAGAAGACAGAGTGGATATTTGCTTGGTAATTTCTTTCTTTCTTTAATTCTTAAAAAAAAAAAAAACTTATTTCATTTGAAAGGCAGGGAGAAAGAGAGTTGGGAAGGAGAGAGGGAGGAGGAAAGAAAAAAGGGAGAGAAGAGAAGAAAAGAGAAGAGAAGGGGAGGAGAGGAGAGGAGGAACTGATAGGCTTAGATAGATTTTTCATCTTGTGGTGTATTCCCTAAAAGTCTGCAGTAGCCTGGATTGGCCTGGACAAAGCCAATAGCTGGTAACTCAGCTCAAGTCTTGCATATGGGTGGCAGGGTCTCTAGTACGTGGGCCATCTTCTTCTACCTCCCAGGATGCACACCAGCAAGCCGAATTGGAAGCAGGCGAGTTAGGACTCATATTAGACTCGATAAGGGATGTGGACGTCCCTGGTGGCAACTTACCCACTGCACCCAAAGCCAGGACCCTCTCCATAATTCTTAGTAATTAGAGGGTATGTGTAAAAGAAAAGTAAATTCAAGATGAGTGTCTCCATTACTAGTTAAACTACATATTTATGAAAGCTAATGAGAAATATATGTGTCATCATTTTTACAGTATTTTCTGATTAGTGCTTGTACATTAGAGTACTCAACAGGATGATTAAATTCATGAACTACCCTCAGCTGACTTTCTCTTTACTTCCTTTATATCTCTCACAAAAAATCATTGAATGCTTTAGTAGCTTCAGGCAAATGGCAGAATAACTCCTTGTAGTTTGACAGATTGCTCTTCCTGGAAACATTCATTCAGGGTAAGCATTGTGGCACAGCAAGCTATACTACCCTTTGTGACACCGGCATTTCATATCACAGTGCCAGTTCAAGTCCTGGCTGTTCTGCTTTTGATATAGGTTCTTACTAACCCACCTGCCTTGGGCTCCTGCCACCCATGTGGGAGACCAGGATGCACATCCTATCCCTTGGCTTCCACCTGGCCCAGGTCTGGCTCTTTCAGTCTTATGAGGACTGAACCAGTGAGTGGATGGAAGATCTCTGTGTCTGTCCCTCTTTCTTTTCACTATGTCTTTCAAATGCTCATTAAATAGATCTTTAAATAAAAAATTCATAGGAGACAGGTGTTTGGGATGCTTGTACCTCATACTGATATCCCTGGTTCAAGTCCTGGCTCTTTTTCCATCCAGGTTTTGGTTGTCGTGCACCATAGGAGGTTATAGGTGTTGGCTCTAGGATTTGGGTTCCCCTGTTCCCCCCACCCATATGGGAGTTCTCTCTCTCTCTCTCTCTCTCTTTTTCTCTCTCTCCCTCCTTCTGTCTCTCTGCCTTTCAAATAAGACTTAAAGAAATCAAGACAAAGACATTTATGCCACCTGCTTAAAAGAAAAATGTAAGACAGTAAATATAGGTAAGTATCTTACTGAAGTCAGAAGAGACAATGCCTTCACAAAGAAGAACATACAGCTTTGTGAAGTAACATTGCAATCCACACTAAACTATCTTGTCTGTTTTTGCTATTATATTAGGACAAAGCATACAGTATAAACACATCACACAAAATACCTGGATCAGTGGGGACACAGTACTTGTTTCATCATCTTGTATGGTGCCTCCCATTCAAGCATGCTCCTCTTGTAGGTAGACACACACACACACACACACACACACACACACACACACACACACACACGTTGACCTAAAACTTGTCCCCAGCTTGGTGGCTACCTTCTGCTCTTTCAAAAATAATTTTCAGACAATCTCTGGAAGCACAAACGAGGAGGAGTTTTGTGCTTTCCCTATTAAAGTTGAAAAGGGGGTGGGAAGATATTCTATTTCTCTGATACAAAATAAACAAGTAATGTTAAGTATAGTTATTACTGTTTTCCCAAATCACAGCATGCTGCAAAGTGCTTATAAAAGGCAAAAGCACAAATTACATGATGCTTTCTTCCAGCCTGCCATGCTGTGGCATCAAAATAAAAGAGGCCATCTGATCCCACCAATGGATAGCTACTTGTAACTCTCAGAAGCTGCTTACGAATGAATAGATTAGTGATAGATAGCCAGATTTAGCAAGCAAAGATACATGAGATCAATGACATTTGAATTTTAAATAAACAACACATTTTTTTCAGTGCATCCCAAATATTGTATGGGACTTATTCATTCTGGAACTTTGTGTTTGATTTGCAATTTCCATTTCACTGGGAATTTTGTATTTTCATCTGCCAGCCCTAGTAAGTGAACATGCAAGAAAACTAGATTACCAGGTTCACCCTGCCTTACTGATCTGTTTAAATGTAAGGCATTTTTAAAAAGAATATCACTTCTGTGAACGTGGTTTAACACTTTTAGAGGACATTTAAATACCCAGTTGGTTGAGAGCACCACTTCTGCAGCATTTCTGATTCATCAGGTTTGGGGCAAAACATGAGAGCTTGAGATTCTTTTTTTCATTATTAATGCTTTCTTTTTTTTCTTAACATTTTATTTTTATGTGAAAGGCAGAGTAAGGAGAGAAAAGGAGAGACAGAGCTTTCCCACCTACTGTTTCACTCCCCAAATGGCTGCAATGGCTGGAACTGAGGCTGAGCTGAAGCCAGGAGACAGGAGCTGCTTTTGGTTCTCTCATACGGGTGCAGGGACCCTAGGACTTGAGCCATCATCTTACGTTTTCCCCAGCAATTAGCAGGGAGCTGGATCAGAAGTGTAACAGCCAGGACATGAAACAACACCCGAGAACTTGAGTTTCTAATACAACCTCAGGAGGGTAGATGCTGCAGGTCTTTACTGAAATTGGGTGGACTTTGCTGCCCAGGGCACCCTGAAATGAGCTTTCACCACAAATAATGTTAACTTTGCAAAAGAGAAGAGTGAGATAGGAGACAGGATAATGTTTAAAGCAGTTCTTGTTCAATGAGAGATACTGTGATATATTTGTATCTGCGAGGAGGGATTTAGATGACAAATGTTGAGAGAATAAGCAATAAGGATGTGAGGGAAAAATTCCCAAAGACACTGTATTTTACACAGAAATAAGGCTGAATCCTCCCAAATCATCATTCATTTCATGCCATCTCGACAGGCCATAATTCAAATTTCATTCAGTATTGACACAGTTGAAGAAATTTAGCTTTAGCTCACTGTGTTCTGGTACTAAGGAAGCATGTGGAGCAGGAGGCAATGTTGGCATGTTTTGACCACGATAAGTTTGTAAGAGTTTATGCGGGTGAGAGATGAATACATGCAGACTTATATGATGTCCAGAAAGGATGTATCCTATCTTTCATTCTGATTTCTTTGAAAAAGTGTTCGGAAATGGATTTGATCATGACTCATCCAAGAAGCTACCAGATGGGAAAATAGGCCAGTTTGAAGGTTTTAATGGGCAGCCGTGAGCTTCATCCATGGTACTGGCTTCTCCCTCTGCTCAGTGTCGTCTTTGGAGAAACTCTCTCAACCTCTGAGCCTAAAAAATTCACCATCTTCTAAGCATGGGGGTAACACCATCTTCCTCCCAGTGTAGTTGAGAAGGTTCCACTGGTAGACATCATAAGGAAAAGAGCCTCACAGGCTAGGTTCTCAACATATTCTAACTCAGAGGCACAGCAAGAGACAAATCCAACCACAGACCTTGCAGCTCAGTCATGTATGCCTGTGGTTACATTTGTTTCCAACATGCTGGTCCCTACAGTAGCTGACACGCTTCTTCCTTTGTCCTCTGAGGAAAAATACTTGCCTTCTATGTGGGCATTTGTTTGAATTACCAGAAAACTGAAAGTTACTTTAAACAATAGTCAATGAATAGGAAAACTAACTTTAAACTATATTTCGTGTCAATCATCTTTTCCTCTGTGGCTTTTGTCACTGTCAAGTTGTGACTTACATCAGATGCTTGATTTCCTTAACTCTCAATTTCCTTAACAATAAAATGTAGAATAAAATACAGATGGAGACTTGACCTTTCACTTGGGGAAATTCTTGTTTTCCAATAGAGTTCATGAGTTTAAATGTTCAAGGTAAAACAAAGTGAACTAACAAAAGAATTAGTCAGTGAGTTACCTACTATTATGAAAAATAAATTGATTGACTTTTTAGAAACTAGAGCAAATTATCTTAACCTATCAAGTTTCAGTCTGACTATAGGTAAGGGAAAAAGGAATAATATTTCTGCAATACTATAAAACTTGTGACATAAAAAGTTTTTATAGATTATAAATACAGAATAATGATGTGTTTATACTTTGTATACAAGCTCTGCCACATAAATTGGCAGTCAAAAATGTCAGCATTCCAACACCTATCTTTTAGATTGTTTGAAATTTATCTTACCAAATATTCAGTTTTTTTATAAGAAAGTTTGTAAAATTCAGAAAAGCATAGAACATGGCACAATAATCGTAGCTATTCCACTCTGCAGAGATAATGCTTGTTAAAACTTTACCATGGAATTCTAGTCTTTATTCTCAAGTTTTTCTATTATTAATATTAAATGATATAGAATTTGACATTCTATTTTCCCAGCTTAATACTGCACTGTATGATTTTTCATAATGCATTTTGACTGTTGATAGCATCATTTAAAATATTTGTGCATGTTAGGAAAGAGAAAGAAAGAAAAGGCATCTTAATATGAAAGGAAGTAGTGAAGTTGTCTTTATTGCCAATGACATGTTCTTCCATATAGAGGAAACCCAAGGGACTCTGCCTTATGCTAGAATAAATTAATTCATTAGAGTTGTAGGATACAAAATCAACATAAATAAATCAGTTGCATTTCTAAATAGCAACAACGTAATATCTGAACAGGAAACTAGTAAAATAATCCCAATGCCAATAGCAGCAAGACAATTAGAATACTTAGGTATACTAACTTCAGCAAAAGGAAGTAAAAGCTTTATTTACTGAAAACTATGAAACACTGATAAAAGAAACTGAAGAAGATGCAAATAAATGGAAAGATGAATAGGAAGAATGAATATTATAAAACACCTATACCACTTGAAGTGATCTCTGGATTCAATGATTCCCACATCAAAACTATGTTATTTCTCACACAATATGAAAAAATTTCTAAATTTGTATGGGATCATACAAGACCTTGAATAGCCCAAACGGACAAAGCAAAAAGATAAAGCTGCAGGCAACACACTCCCTGATTTCAAAACAGAGTGACTGTAGTCAAAACAGCATGATACTGGCATAAAAACAGAGCTAGCAACCAACGGAACAGGACAGAAAGCCCAGAAATAAATCCACATGCTTCCATGAATTTATTTTTGATAAACAATCTAAGAACAGATGACGTGAGAAAGGACAGTCTCTTAAGTCAGATTGGGGAAGTGGTGTAATACCCATATCCCACAGTGAGATGCCTGGCTTCTACTCCCAGCTCCACTTCTGATTCCAAATTCCTGTGAATGCATTCCCTGGACAGCAGTGAGTCATGCATGGATGCAGTGGTTCCCTGCCACTCATGTGGGGTCCTGACTGGAGCTCAGGTCTTTGGCTTTGTCTAGCCCAAGGGGTGAATCAGCAGCTGGGAGCTTTGCTTCTCTTTCTGTCTCCACCTCACTCTTTCTCTCTTTTCCAAAAATTAAAACGAAACAGTTATCGAAATCAGAATAAAAGAGGACTGTTGTCTCAAACCATGTATATTAGCCAATTAAGAACTAAAATGTAAAATAGATTAAATAGCAAGATATAAACACCCAAACTTTAAAACTACTAGAAGCTTCATGGAATTTGTTTGTGCAAAGATACCATTTGGAAGGCATAGGTAACAAATTAAAACCAGACAAATGATGCAATTAAACTAAAAAGACATCTGCATACCAAAGGAAACCTCAAAGACACAGCAGCAGACATGGGGAAAAATATTTTTAAGACTTATTTTATTGTATTTTAAAATCAGAGCTACAGAGAGAGAGAAGGAGAGACAGAGAAAAGAGATTTTCTATCCACTGCTTCACTCTCCCAATGGCTGCAATAGCCAGAACCGAGCTGATCTCAAGCCAGGAGCTAGGAGTTACTTCTGGGTCTCCCATGTCGGTGCAGAAACCCAAGGACTTGAGCCATCCTCCTCTGCTGCTTCCACAGGCCATGAGCGGGGAGTTTGATTGGAAGTGGAGCTGCCAGGGTACCGACTGGCACCCTTATGGAAAGCCTAGTTTGCTATGTGAGAAAGCTGTCCCCAGTTTCTGATTTCACTAATCATTAGAGAAATGCAAATTGAAATCACAATGAGATGAACACTTCACATCTGACAGAATGATTCTTGTTGAAGTGATGAAAGATAAGTGTGGGTTAGGATGCTGAGAAAAGGGAACTGCTGTATCTTCTTCATGGGAATGTAAATTAATAGGGTGAAAATGAAAAACAGCAGTCCAACTTCTGGATATAACCAAAGTAATTGATATTAGTATGTCGAAACATCTGCATTCCCTTGTCTATCACAGCATTAGTCATAGCAGTTAACATGGAATTAGTCTAAGTGTCCAGCAATGGATAAATGGATAAAGAAAATGTATAACTTGGACACAACACAATACTACTAACCTTGATATTGCTTCTAACTTAAGTGACAGAGGAACCATGTCTTACGTATCTTTGTTTCACTTGTACCTAACACACACACACACACACACACACACACACGCAAACACACACACTCATACACACTGCATAGGATCATTAAAAATAAAAGATTCTGTCATTTGTGATAACATTGATGACACCTTTGGAGGACATGATCCTAAATGAAATACATCAGGCATGGAAAGACACAGAATTCACTTAGATGTGGAATCTAAAAAACACAGAAATGATAAAAATAGAGAGCATAGGAATTTAGCAGCAGCTTGAAGTGAGGGAGGGAGGCACAAAATTTCCAATGGACTGGAATAATACATTGGAGATTTATCACACAGGAAGGCAGCTATCATCAATAAAAATGTATTCTATAATTTTATGAAATAAACAGGAATAACTAAGAAAATAAATCTCAAATGTCTCATCAAGAAAAACAATCAGTAAGGAAGGTGCCTGAAATGGCAATTTTATTGAGTCATCCTACTTTATATTGATATATAAGGTTTCACATTTTATACTATAATGTCTATAATTGTGGTTTGTCAATTAATAGCATTAAAAGTAAAAATTATTGCATGACCTATCATTAGATGAATTTAACCACCACTCATATGTTTTTCATAAAAAATCTAATGTTATTTGTTTTTTGTTGTTGGTCATATAGTCTATGCACAATAATGCATATTGATACTTTAAATAATTTTAAAAATCCGCTCTTATAAAACTTTAGTATGTGCAACTACTTCACACCTCTTTCAATCCAATACAGCAATTCCCTCTTGAATCACAAAAATGAAAACCTTTCTATATGACAAGCTACAGTTGAGGAATTTAAGACGTAATAAAAAATAGAGCTGAAGATTAAAGGCATTACAAATATTGAGGACAACAAATTCAACTCCCTACAGCCTGAGGATAATACTGATGACACACCATGCATCATAGAGTAATGCTGGAGAGGACAATACAACCAAATTTGATTTACCAGCCCTTAGCTACTTTGAAACATCTTAGATTCTCCCTGGCAGTTTCCTTAAGATGCCGGTGAAGTCTGTCACAGATCAGCTGCCCACACAGAGACAGCTGTTCTCCAATGGACTCTACGCCTAAGACGCCTTTCTTTGTCCTCATCAGCATTAAGTGGTGACATTAAGAGATTTCTGCACCCTGCCAGGCCCCAGGAGGTAGCATAGCTGCCTGGCCTCCAGTTTATATAGCTCAGCATTCGACTTCAGCATGTAGGCCTGGTTTCTTGCTCCCAGGTTTTGGTATTACTCTTCAGAACTCAAAAGAAAAGCACGAACTCCTTCCTCCGCTTTTTCCTTACTTCCTGTTCCTATTTCCAGTGTTTAGATTCTTCTTTTCCTACTTAGCTCCGACTGAAATGACTCTCAGATAATGCAACAATATTCTAGAAAAGAGATTCAGAAATTAGACCATATGCAAGAAAAAATTAAGAATAAGAATCCCTCAGGTGGGTAACTGCTTTGGGGCTAAATGTGTGCTGCAGTTGTGAACATGAAGCTTTTAAGAGAAAATAAAATAAATAAGTATAGGCAAATAAACTCATATCAAAGCTTACTTCCATTAAATTATAGAGACTGGTGTTCTGATAGAGTGAATAAAGCCATTTCCTGTGATACTAGCATCCCATATGGGCACAAGTTTGCATCCAGCTGCTTTGCTTCCAATTCAGTTCCTGCTAACTGCCTGAGAAAAGCATCGGAAAATGGTTCAAGTGATTGGGTCCCTGCCATCCATATGGGAGACTCAAATGAAGCTCTTGGCTCCTGGCTTAGGCCTGGCTCATTCCCAGCTGTTGCAGCCATCTGGGGAATGAGCCAGCAGGTGGAAGATCTCTGTTTGTCTCCCTTTCTCAGTAACTCTGACTTATAAATAAATAAGTAGGTCCCTTAAAAATATGTAAAACTATGAAATTCACTTTTAAAGTTTATACATCAGTGGCATTTACAGTAAGACAACCAAGTTGTGTAATTATCCTCATTATCTAATACTAGCATATTTTCTTCTATTTCTCCCATGCTAACCTTCCCTATCTCTTGATGATGACAAATCTAGCTTCTGTCTGTATAGATCTGTCTATTCTGTAAGCTTCATGTAAGCAGACTCAAGCAACGGGTAGTTCTGGTCTCCAGCCTCTTTCATATAACACACTACTTTGCAAGTTCATCCATGCTATGGCATCTACCACTGCTGCATTTCTCCTTTGAATAGCATTTCACTGTATTAAAATATCAAATTTTGTTTTTTCATTCATCAGTTGGTAGACATTAGGGTTATGTTCTATGTTTTATTCATGAATAATACTGCTATGAATTTTCATATACAAGTTCTTGAATGGGTGTGTGTTTTCAATGGTATTGGGTATATATTTAGAAGTTTCTGGATGATGTGATAAATCTATGTTTAACTTTTTGAGGAACTGTCAAACTGTTTTACATTTCCATCTGTAATGTATAAGGGCTCCGATTTCTCAGCATCTCCACCATTATTTGTTATTTTGTTCAGAAACATTTTGAAATAACAACTTGGAGGCACTAAGTTTCCTGAAATGCAAACTTTAATTAACAATGAATTTGTAAGATACTCTATTGAAACAGTAACTTTAAAATGTTTCTCCAGTGTTTAGAATCTTCTAGTCATGTCTCCTGTAAGGTAGATTTGGGGACATTATATTTTTGGGGATTGTCAAAATCCACTGATCAATGACCAACAGGAACAAACCTGTTACACACTGCCCACCTTCCCTAATTGCAGTAGTTAAAAATCTTAGTTTATCTAAATATTCTGTGGTCTGACATTCTATAAAATCGTAAGAAAGAAGGAAAAACAAAAATCACATTAAAAAAAATCAAATCACTCTGAGGCATTGGAGGTCTTGCCCGACCTGGGATTCTCTGCTTTTCTATCTGTAACTAAGGACTGTAGGACTTCAAAGATAAAGAGGGGAAGACTATCAACTATGGTTCAAGATCAACGTCTTTAATAAGTTGATAAGAAATAACTGATAATCAGAGTGACTCAGTACCCATCAGAAACCATATACTTTTAGACAATTTTGACCTGCCTTCTAGAATAAGAAACTATCTTTACTGACACCTGAACGACAATTGGAATGGGGAAGAAGAACTGAATTATTCACAAAGAAGAGACTATCCAAAAACATGTTAAATAAACTATTCAATATTTGAAATACAAACTACCCATTTTCTCTTTTTTTTAAAGATTTATTTATTTTATTACAAAGTCAGATATACAGAGAGAAGGAGAGACAGAGAGGAAGATCTTCCGTCCGATGTTTCACTCCCCAAGTGACCGCAACGGCCAGTGCTATGCTGATCCGAAGCCAAGAACCAGGAACCTTTTCCGGGTCTCCCAAAGCCTTGGGCCGTCCTCGACTGCTTTCCCAGGCCACAAGCAGGGAGCTGGATGGGAAGTGGAGCTGCCGGGATTAGAACCAGCGCCCATATGGGATCCCGGGGTGTTCAAGGCCAGGACTTTAGCCGCTAGGCCAAGCCGCCGGGCCCAATTTTCATAATTTTTCTCTTGTTTCCTTTCTGAAACTCAGTATGTGGATCAAAAGAAAAATGTCTGAGAATCAAGATGCTTTGTATGTCAAATATTTATGTATTTTTGGCTGTTTTATGTTTTCATGTTTTTCTCTTGCCTGTATTTTGCTTTCTGCTTTTTGTAGTCTCAACTCCTGTGGAGTAGATTTCAAGGTATTAGAAACCCCTGATTTCCAAATTTAGTAAAAAATAGGTTTCAGCAAGAGCCATACTGCAACAATTGTACAGATTTGAGCAAAATTTGCTTTTAAGGATTAATATGAGTTTCCAAAAGATGTATTTTCCTGTCAAACTTAATCCTCATGATCAACAACTTTAGCTCCAAGTAATTCTTTATGATTTCTTTTATTCATGTTTTTAAGCTTATTCCAATATACCCTCCAGGATAACTTTTATTACAGGAATTGCTGGCTTTTCTGCCAGAAAAGAAACATGCTTTCTATTTAGATGACAAAGTAATAGAGTGAATGCCTTTGTTTCCTAGTGGTATTTTTAAAGATATGGACATTTTTTTGTAATTCTTGTTTTTCCCCAGTGGCAGCCGAAAGCACTGATACTCTCTTCCCTTTTTCAATAACTGGAGATAAATTACACAATCTTAGTCAATACTATTCTGATGGACCTTTATAAGTAATTTGGCTTATAGCTATATGGCTGTATATACAACTGGGATAACTATTTCATATGAACCTGGGGCAACACATTATCTTACTGAGTTTATTGAAAAACTGTACTTCATCCAGTAATCTTGATGATTTTCCTGCACGATTAGAACAATAATGACAATACAATGGAAGTTGTAATTCAAGCTTCTTAAACCCATTTGGCTTACACAGACACAAGTCCAGGTGAATCACAGGGCTGAAGCATTTGACTCGGCTGCACTGCAACTCACTGAATGGTTTCACAGGATATCCTTAATATTTCTAATAAATCTTAATTTCAGAGAGAGACCCAGTAATCAAGCAAGCTCTCCACTCTGGTTCCCTCATTTTCCCCCAACACCGGCTTGGGGTACACAGCAGCTTCCCGCTTGGTCGGGGCAGGACTGTGGAGCCTTCACTGCTGTTCTCTAGAGGCAACACCCAGGGCCATTTCCTTGGTACAGCCTGGTGGTGACGCTTCCTTAACTGTCGGCCCTACTTTCCCATCCCTTTCCGTAAGGTCTCTACAGGTGTGCCACTCAAACATTCCTAATGTGTGTATTTAATGAAGAATTTTACAGAAATATTGGCACATAAATGCCACAGATAAGTATTAAGATAACAACATCATGACATAACTCCATTCTCTTCTGTGTTTCAGGGAGCACAATATCCAGAGGCGATATAGCATCTTGCACTGTGTGGTTCTGGACAAACTCTTTAACCTTCCTGCAGCTCAAATTTCTAATTAACAAAATAGCAGTTATGGTGCTGTGAGGTTCAATGAGCTCTTCAACAGGAAGATAAGAAGCAGTGCTTGGAACATTGTGAACAATACAAGCATTTGCTTTTGTTCTTAAGCGATATTTTCAGTCTTTTCTCTTCAAACACGACTCTTAAAAAACATGGCTGAATAGATAGTATGCATACATTTTGTGTTATGTTTGTTTAATTTAAGATCATACCAATTGTTCCCCCAGGCTATTTTATAGCTTGCATAATTGAAATTGTAATGACTGCACACCAATCTATCTAGTACAAGAGTTAACATTCAAGTTGATTTCACTCTCCTATTTCTATATACAATGCTACAATGATTTTTATGTAAATAATTGTCCTTATTAAAATAATAAGGATTAAAAATGGCCAAAGGAGGGAATATTTCTTCTTTGAATGTGATGTTCTGAATAATACATACGGATGTTTACAATAAAAGGAAAGTCCTTGCCTTACATGCACCAGGATCCCCTATGGGCACTGATTCATATCCTGGCTGCTCCCCTTCCCTTCTGCAGTTATTTGGCGAGTGAACCAGAGGATCAAAGATCATTCTCCTTGTCTCCCTTTTCTTTATAAAGCTCATGTTCCAATAAAAATAAATACATTTTTTTTTAAAAAGAAAGAAAAGATTCCATTGATGAAACCATACACATCACAGGCTAAATTGTTCTGATCAAAATAATTTTTATATTTATCCTTCTAAAATATTACCATAAGTTGTTTCTTAGTTATGTTTACATTGTTATAGCAATTAAGTATTCTACCCAATTATCCACTGCAGAGTTTTAACATATTTGTATTATTTACATTATATATTGAAATAGCAAACATACATCTATTTTTGTTGTGTTTATTGGGATCAATTTCTTATTGTTTTTATTTTCTCTTTTTATTTGCATAGGAATGTGTGTTTCAGACAGCCAGATCTATCTTTTCATCTATTTATAATTTTGTAAATTTATTAGAGTCTTGTAAAATTACTTAGTTTTTAAGATTTGTGTTTGTTATCTAAAACGCATGTGAAAATAATTTTACTATGTGGGGTTAGGTATAAATCTAAAAGGAAAACTGCTCATAGTAACTATTCCACAACAAATCACTGAGACTTATCTTTATTGCTTCAGTGAGACCCTTTCAAAAGTATTTTGTACTTATTTAAGAAGGAGAGCGAGCACAGACTTTCCATCTACTGGTTTACTCCTAAAATGGCTGTAACAACCAGAGCTGGGCCAGGCCAGAGCTGGGAAGCTAGGATTCCATCCAGGTCTTGCCTGTGGGTAGCAGTGATGCCAGCACTTTGAACGTCATCTGCACTGGATGTGTAACATCTGGGATTTGAATACTGCAGTGATATTGGATATCAGTGTCACAAGCAGTGGCTTAACTTGCTGTATGACAACCGGAATCCTGAGACCTCTTCTTACTGTATATTTAATTGCCATGTAGCATGGGGGGTGACTTCACGCTTCTATGTTCCATCTCAGTGACCTTGCAATTCCATCCTATACATGAGCCATAGCCTTAATTATTTTAAGTTTTGATATACATGTTGTAGGATTGGAGGCAAACAACCTTTTTCCATGAGGAACTTGGAACCAGTCACTGTTTTAAAGGGTTTGTGTGTTTTACTTGTGGTTGATTTAGACAAAACTATCATCTATTAATTTATAGAAAATTACAGTCATATAACTATGATCTCAAACAACTGTCTTACGCTCTTCTGTATTCAGTTTCTTCCCCTTTCCCCCAACTACCCCAGGCAATGACTCATTTAATTCCCCTTCTTCCATGGTTCCTCATCTTTTCCAGGTTGTTGCATAAAGTTAGCCTTTGAAGTCTAATATCTAAGTCTCAGTACAATACTTTTTAGGAATGGGCATGTGCAGTAAATGAAGTCAATAATGAGAATACCTGCATTCCATATTGGTGAGCCCATTCGTGCTTTCAATTCGCTTTCCTGCTAATCCTCCTGGGAGGCACCAGAAGATGGCTTAGGTAATTACATTCCTGTCACCCAAGTGGGACACTTGGATAGGGTTTTCAGTTTCTGGTTTTGGCTTGGTCCAGCCCCAGTTGTTGTAGGAATGTGGGAAGTGAACCAGTAAACAGAAAATATCTCTCTGCTACTCTGCATTTCAAATAAACGAGTAACTGAACAAAACAAAAATTACATTTGAATTATGCCTATGCTGTCATACTCATATTATCAGATTTCTACCTTTGTTTTTAATTGATGAGCAGTATTTTGATTTTATGGATTTACCACAATTAGTTTATATACACTCACCAACCACTGGACATTTGGGTTGTTTATAACTTTGGAAAATTCAGAATAATATTGCTATAAACATTTGCACTTTGGAATCTGTGTGTAACACTATTTCTCTTTGATTTTGTTTTGCAGATGAGTTTTCAAAGCATACTATCCAATTCAAAGAAGTCTCCTATTAGGAATTTGATTGGGATTGAACCACATAAACAAGCGGCAGGAAGATGACATCTTTTGACAGTTTTCCTAACCAAGAAGATAAATAATTCATGGTTCTTCTACTTATCAAACTTTTCTTTTATCTTGCGCATTTGTGTGTGCGTGTGTGCAGTTTTCTTCAAGTAAGATACACATTTTTAAAGCTAAGATTAGCATTGGATACATAATTCTGCTGTGCATATGGACAAAATATTTACAAATTACATCTTCAACTAATTATTATCAGAATACGGAATTCAGTTATTTATTCACCTTGCATGTAGCTGCTTGCCACAATCATTGATCCTGACAAATATCTGTTCACTTCTTTGAGTTGTCTGGATAGATATTGTGTCACTTCTTCTCTCAACTTTATGAACTGCTACTTGTCTCACGTTTTTTTTAACAAATAACTTCAGAAATTTGTTCAGTGTAATAATGATGACTGCAATTATTTTTGCTTCTGATTTGACAAAAACAATGCTAGTAGTTCATGATTAAATATAATATGGATTAACAAGTTGTAAAATATACAAGTATCTCAACATTTTTCAATGTTTTTAGTAAAGACAGTATTAAATGTTATCAAATGTCCTTGTGTTTATTGCTGGCCATGTGGTTCTTTGATGCTTCTATATAAATATTTTACTATATTGAATCATCCTTGCTTTGCTAGAATAAAACCTGCTGATCATATTGGGTTATTATTTGACTATTTGTTAAGTTCTTTTGGTTAGTATTCAATATTTTAACATTTATGAAAACAAGGAGAACGTATATGCATTTTTGTGATGCATTTTTGGTTATCTATGTATGTTTCTTCTTGGTCTGTACTGGGAAGTTTTTCGTGGGTTTGTTTTGAAACAACTTGTGATAATTTAGCAATCTCCTCTTCTCTGACTAAATGACAGAATTCATCAGGGGCTTGTTTGGGAGTTTTCTTAGGAGAGACCACTGCATGTTAAAACCGGTGGCTTCTTCTCTGTGCTGTTTTCCCCAGTGTCCATGTTCCCCTGGCTCAGGGTAGCCTTCCACTAAGGCACCCTGCCCTTACCTGCACGTTTTTGTCTTCAAGAAAAGAAAGACAGTGTTATTTAAGAGTATTAGTAATTGTGATATTAGGAATCGTTATATTCTTATAACTAGCTTGTTAGGAGATTACTGATACTCATGTGAAAAGGAACAAAATAAAAACCTTAATGTTGATTAGAGGCTGGTAGTGTTGGGGAGGCTTAAAGGAGCTTGGGAAAAGCACAATAGGGCAAGTTGAGGGGTTTATTAACTGTGACACACATGCTAATAGGAGATGTTAGTAGGAGAAATGAGGCAAGGAATATATGGGAACTTTGATACCTCATAATGTATGATTTCAAAACTGTTTTGAAATAAAATCTCTGAAAAGGACATGTGGAAAGATGAATTTCTCAAAGTCAACTGAATTCACTTGGCAACTGCATTTGAATAAGAGCACAGGCCTGACTTTAGCTCTGTGTGTTGGCACTGGGATTCTCAGCCACACGGTTTTTTCCATCAGTCCATTCAGCCATCAATATCCCAAACATCTGGGATTTAAAAATTCCTCTCTTTAAACTCCCTGCTGATGTTTTAAGCTTGTAATTTCATTTTCACATTTTGATTTACAATTAAATGTCTTTCCCAATCATATTGCCTGTCAGGGCTTGTGAATTTCTATAATTGGTCTTGTTTGTGAGTGGATAGAATTGTTAATAACTTGGTGTTTTCAAGCCCCGTGTGGTAACCTAGTGCCTAAAATCCTCGCCTTGCACATACTGAGATTCTCACATGGGCGCTGGATCTAATACCGGTAACCCGGCTTCCCATCTAGCTTCCTGCTTGTGACCTGAGAAAGCAGTCGAGGATAGCCCAAAGCCTTGGGACCCTGCACCCAAGCAGGAGATCCGGAAGAGACTCCGGGCTCCTGGCCTCGTATCAGCTGTGCTCTTGCCATTATGACCACTTGGGGAGTAAATCAACGGATAGAATATCTTCTCTGTTTCTCCTCTCCGTATATCTCACATTCAAATAACAACAATAATAAAATTCAGTGTTTTTAAGAAAATGTAATCCTGATTTTCCTATTGACTGATAGCTCACATTCAACATGCAGTAACTGCAGCCAATCTAATATAATCTATTATTTTAAAATCAATAAATGACAAGTGTATTGCTCTTTAGGGTTTGAGGTTGTTTACTCTCCTGGCTCTGTTTCTTCAGATGTAAATGAGCAGAATGGATGACACAAATACAGTTTTAATGACTTCTTTATAAAAATGACTTTCAAGGTCAAATCAGTCTATGAATTAACATGTATCTAAGTAATGCAAGATTTCAGCATATGCAGGATTTGTGAATGTAACAAATAATAAGACTTCCTGGTTATCCAAGGGATTCTCAGATTTCTTTCAATCTGATCATTTATATTCCCTCAGTGGATAACCTTGGAATATATGCATCTTGATGACCAAAATGTGGGAGATCATGGATCAGAATTTGTCTAGTTCTAAAAGCATATACAGTGAAAAAAGGAAGCTAAATGATTTAAGAATCAGATTCGTACAATAGGAACACACATTACAGGACAGAATCACCAATCCCAGTCTAGCATGATAAAGCTAAGAATTATATCAAGAAAATGATAGAGATTCTGAAAAATTAATCAAATTCAGCAAAGTCAGTGCTAACAGGCCAAGAGCCCAAGCACTTCTCACCAAGAAGCCACAGCTGGGATGACTATGGTCAGACTGCCAGGAAATGTCCCGTGAGAATGTGACAAGATAACCGCTGAGTAAAAGAACACAGTCACTATTTACTTGGGAAGACTGAGAACTCATAGGATGAATTTAGTACTGGCTTACAGATCCCATATTCTAGGGCTTTAGAGTCATCCAGTTCAGCTCAGCATTCCGACATGACTCACCAAAATATCAGACTGCTGTGCTACAAACGCAATTAATTGAATTGCATAGTCAGATGAAAGTTTGGTTAGGTTAATTGGCTAGACATTCTATTACAAAACCCCTCTTTGATCATTTGTTTTCTACTCTTATTTTTTTTTACTGTGAAGACATTGCTACATATAAAATTATACAGTTAGAGTAACCATATCTAATTATGTATTCTTATTTTTCAGGTTTAACTTTGGAACATTAATTTTAAAAGGTCATTTTATTTATTCATGAAAGTTAAGGTTGGGGTTAGTTATTTTAAATAAAAAGTCTTCTAAGAAAGATTAAAACACAGTGTTTTTACTTGTCATTTCTAGTTCTAACTGAGATCGCAATGCTCATTTGATCTCTCTCTCCCAATCCCATGAATTTTTGTTAAGGAGAAAACCAGTATCATACAAGTGGGTCAAAATTAATGTACAAGAATGGTCACTGTGGCACTGTCACACTTTGACTAGAGAAAAACCAGAAACAAGTAAAATGTCCATATAAAGATATTATTATTGTATTAATCATTCTATAGTTGAATATAAAGGATTTACTTACATAAAATGAAGTTGTTTGACATTGAAAGATATGTATAGCATCTTGCAATATTTGAGTAAATGAGCTGATGTGTGTGTGTGTGCATGTGCGTGTAGAGTAGATACATTTGAAGGGTGGGTACAGAAAAATCTCTCATTTAGTAGAATACAGGAAACAAGCAGAAGTGCCAACAAAGGAGACCCAGAAGAGATGGTTGGGGAATATTGGTAAAACTTGGAGCAAATGTCAGTTATTATTCTGGGAGAACTGGGGTTGTGCTTAGGGTCGCAGCTGATGACTATTTTACTGGCAGTTGTACTGCTCACTCCATCTCTTTTACAACTCCTAAAATCCTTTACTTCTGTCAGCCTCTGGTTCAAACCCTACCTCTTCTTCCAACGGTTGACAAACCACACAAAACACTTGGGAGAGCTCTGTGCTCTGAAATTAAGGTACATCTGAACTGTCTTATTCCAAATTCTGGAGTCATGCACCTCCTGAGGTCATCTGTCTAAGAGCGTTATCCTCTGACACTTCAGCAGTACATTCACATGGCTACCATATTCAAACGCTTACAGAGGTTCTCTTAGGGGAGCTTTTCAGACACTCCTGCACATTAAATTCTTTCATAATCCTATGATCTAAATTCTATCAAATGCATACAAAATTAAGGAGACCAAGGCTTAGAAAAACTTTTCAGAAGTAATAATAGTAATAATAGGGATTCAAATTTAGGATTTCAAATCTCTAGTCTTCAACCGCTGCACAATAATAGCATTCTTTAAATGTTCATGGAAAACATATATTATGTTAGGAACTATTCATGGATTTCCGTGTTTTATATTAAAATAAACATTTCTTTTTAGTTTCATTTTCCTTAAGTTTGCATCTACTACTCTCCTAATTAAGCTGTAATCTTAATAGCACATTTCCACATCTTCCTTCATTTCTAAGTCACATTCGTTTTTTTTTTTAATTTACTATGATGCAATGTTTAAGTGAAAATATTTTCCTTTTGCTCCAAAAAATGTTTCTATAAATCACGTGTCACTAATAAAAAATATAACACTGCATATGATGGGAAAGTATGTTGGAAAAAGCAGCTCAGCCATGAGTCAGGGGCATCGTCCACTATTTGTTAATGACTCATCCTACTTTGGTCAATGATATCTGTTCTTCAGCATATTTGACCTCCCTGAGCTTCTGATAAACAAATTTCATCTGTTACGTCACAGGAAGGAAACAGGTTCAGCCAATCTTTATGCCCGCATCTGCCACCACATCTTAATTAAACTAACAGTGATCATGCTTTACAGCACCAAGGATAGAGGAGAGATGCCTTAGGACTAGCCTGCTAATGCTATTTTCTGCTGTGAGACAGGATAATGCCTAATCATTAGGTGTAACATAAAGTCTTATTTCAGAGTGTAGAAATATTTATTGTAATTCAAACGAAATACTGACCTTGGCCTTGTCTCAGCCAATATTTATTTCCCAGGCAAATAAATTTCCCTATTTACCTGAGCAGAAGTCAAGATCTATTTACTAGGAGCCTAAGACATCTCAGTTAATTCTCTGCTACATAGCCACATGTTATCTATCCAGTGAGTAATACAACAATTCAATCAGTGGACAGAATATTCTCTACCTACAAAATACTAACCATGGACCAAAATGAATGGCTACATCATGACTGCCTTTCCTTTCTCTCTCCCTCTCTCTTTCTCTGTTTCTCTCCCTCTTGCACACACATATGCACAATGTTACAAAAGTTCATTTACAATGCAATTTTTTAAATTTTTATTTTGAATTTTTAAATTTTATGGTACAATTTCGTTCAGTCTGGGATTTCCCCTCCCAACAAAATTCCACCCCCAACTGATTTTCCCCACATTGTTAAAATAGTATAGTCCTTCATAAGGGGTCATGATTCCATCAGTCTGTTATTTAAGTGTGCCCTGACACTGTTGGTACAGACAATGTCAGGTAGTCCAGCATCCCATTGTCTATATATTTCCAACTCTTTCACTGGGAGTCCATCTTTGATTTGGAAGTAGAGATGCATTTTGCATTGTGTTCCCACATCAGAATATGGTATTCTCTATTACTCCATCACAATGCATTCCCATAAATGATAAGCCACAAAACAAGGTCAACAATCAGTATGAATTAGAACAACAACAACAAAATTATAGCACTATGGAGTAAAAAACAAAAACAAAAACATGCCACTGAATAACCAACGCATATGTTCTCTCTAATATAAGGAAGTCATCATGCAAACTGTAAGTTCAATAACTCGTTCCATACTGCTTTTTTTGGTCTGCATCCTACGTATATTGCTGTTTTTGAAATGCAGTTTTTAAAGTGTTTGGTTCTTTACTGCATGTTTGCTTTTGTCCAGGTTTTCAGTTCAATCTCTGGTCAAAGCTGCAGTGGTTGTTCCCTTGGAGGGTAACAGCAGAAAATGGAGCTTCTTGACAGGGAGTCAAAATTTGCATCACTGTCCAGACTATATTACTCTATGTGTTTCTGTGAGAAAGGTTATCTAGGACAGTTGGATGGATGCCTCCTATTGGTTAGTGGTGAGAAACAGGCTGCAGTATCTTGCTTTAAGCAATGCAGCTTCTGACCCAAGAAAGGGATCCATGCCATTATATCAATCATAAAAATGCATATTTATAGTGAATGTTGTGCAATCTATACATGTGCCTTTACCAGCAGTAAAGGCTTAGGGGAAGAAAGTGACATCAGGGAGGTTAGCTGTGCCTGGATCTCATATATGACCATGTAGCAAAGCAAACAAACGAGTTTGGATAAATGAAAATCAATACCCTCGAAGAGCCCTCTTTCATTCAATTGATTCAAGCTCAGTGTGGGTAATAGCACAGCAGAATGTGAAGTGGTGTTAACGGGTCCCTGGCATAAATCCCATTTACAGGAAATACAGGAGCTAAAGTGGATAAAAGCATGAGGGAATTTAATGAACCATAATGAACTCTTCACCATGGACTTTTATATATGTTTTTAATATAGCATCATCATCATACCATTTGAACCTTCAATGAGACAAAGATAACCCCTTAAAAACGGATATTATTTTTCAAAATCTGAGTCAGAATAGCAAATCTTATTTTAAGTGACATTGGGCGTGGAAGGGTCGTATTTTATAGAAGAAATGAAATTTATCAGAGACATCACGTATTTTCAAAGTTGCAGAGCAACTCATTAGCCAACACCTTACCAGAAACTCACGCAATACATAGCTGATTGTTGACTGAAGAACAAGGACACAACAGGGTATTAGCAGCTCGTTCCTGGATCATGCTCTCACTGCTGCTCACACTTCAAGAAACTCTGATTCAGGAAAAAGCCCCATTTTTTTTTTAATTCAGCAATTCTGCTTCTGGGAAACTATCTTGCAAGAACCCAGAAGACAATAAGTCTGATGTATATGGTTATAGATATTTTTTTTCCTGTATGTAAGAACACTTGCATATAATATCTGTCAGCATGGGATAATTCTAAAACTCTTTTGTTTGCAATTGAGTATTGGTCCCACAGATCCGATGTGTTTGAAACTTAATGATGCTGGAAGGCAAGGGCTTTGAAAGGTGATTGGGTCATGATGGCTCTGCCTTCAGGAATGAATTCATCCATTCATGGATTAGTGGATTGATGTGAATCCATGGAGTGGAATGCTGACTGAAATTAGGTCTGTTACAAGAGTTCATTTTGGTCATCTCACCACACGATGCTTGGCATACCTTGAGCTCTACAGAGAGCCACCACCAGCAAGAAAGCCAGCCTAGGATGTGGGCTCCTGACCCTGGGCTTCTAGAGTATTGAGAAATTAATTCTTTTCTTTACAAGAATTCCCCAAGCTCAGAAATTGTATTAAAAATAGACAGCAACTATGTTTCTTCAGCTCCTTTTTCCATGACCATGATGTGTTCCTTGGGTGTACTTGGGTGGAACTGGAAAATGGCAGCATTTTCAACAATGAAGGGAAGTAGGCAGAAAAGGTGATATTGGAGGCACATTGATTGCTACGGGGGTTCGGAAGAAAAATAGATACAATGTTAACAGACAGGAACTTAAAGAGGGCAATTGGTAGTGAAGATGACGGTAAGGTGTTTCCTAACTAGCCTAGCAGTTAGGAAACTGGGTAAGAGGCTGTTTAAGAGAACCATGTGCTGACTCCAGGGACAGTGCATGGCTTTGATGCCCTGCTCTGGTTTCTGACAGCAGCTTCCTGCTAACACAGCTCCTGGGAGGCAGTGATGATGGCTTACATGATTGGTTTCTGGCAATGCTCACTGGAGATCTGGGTTGAGTTCTGGCTCCGAACTTCAGCCAACTTAGTGTCTGGCCACTGACAAGTAAGCCAAATGACAGGAGCTCTCTTTGCTGAGTTCTCTCTGCCCCTATACCTCTGCTGCTCTAACAACATTTTTCAAAAGTGAAAAAGAAAAAAAGAACTCTTAGGAAAGTCTGTGAAGCAAGCATCAGTATTCTACTGTTTCATGATGTCCCCAACAGGTCAGTGTTTCTAAGTCTGAAACTTCCTGCTGCTCCCAAATGCAAACGGCCTTCAAGTTCCTGAACTCCCCCAAAAGCCTAAGGTTTCAACATGTCCATGAATTCAAATGATTCAAGTATCCCTCTATGCTTATGGAATAAAGTCTCACAATTTAACATGGCAGAAGGACACAACATATTTTTTTTTCCTAAGGTAGGGTTTAACACAAAAAAACGACCTTTGCAATTCATCTTAATCAACCTTTCCAGTCTTTTTTTTTTTAAAAAAAAGTATTAATTTTTTATCAGAAAGGCATGTTTACAGTGAGAAGGAGAGAAAAAGAGGAATGTTGTCCATCCGCTGATTCATTCTCGAAATGACTGCAACAGCTGGAACTGAGCTGATCCAAAACCAAGAGCCAGGAGCTCCTTCTAGGTCTCCCACGTGGGTATTCGCTCCCAAGGCATTAGGCCAACATCTTCTGGTTTCCCAGGTCATGAGCAGGAAGTTGGATGGGAAGTGAAGCAGATGGGTCATAAATCAGTGCCTATATGGGATACTGTGCTTTCAGGTGGAGAATCAGCCATTTGAGCCAATGAATTATCCCCAACATCTGCAATCTTATCTCTACCACTTTCTGCCATTGACCTTGCTCTCAACTTCCTGGATATAGGGCAAGCAGCCATCCCGGTTGGGAACGGACACAGGTTACTCCTCTCACCACGCATAACTGACTCATTTGTATTTTTTGTGTGCTCACATGTGGTCTTTCTTTTATTTGGATTGTCTTGAGTCTTCCCCCAGGAACTAGAGGGTGCCTAGAATGAGAAATATTTCTGTTTAAATATGTAAGCTAATCCATTAGCTCTGCTGTTTGGGCCATGCTGAGTTGTCCTTTGTGTAACTGACATCGGAATATTCCCGCCTAAGTGGCCCCACATGTTTTTGTTCTCAGCACTTTTCACGTGGCACCTTAAAGACTTATTTGGATGTTGACCTGCTGCAGTAGATGGTGCAGACGTCTTCAAGAAAGGGCTTATCCACATCACCATGGCTCCTTGGACGTGCCCTGACACATGGCTACTCAAAAGACTGATTATTGTTATGAGCAAGCAAGCTGGGAGAGCAAGGCTTCTGTCAACCTTATTTATTAACGTTTTGTTTAGTATTTTCTAGGCCATAATCTGAAAGTGGCTGCGATTCTGTTCCTGAACTCTGATTCCAGGAAGGCAAAACCAACGAAGGTCCCAGGAGACAAAGTCCCTGGGATAGCAGCAGTCAGAAGGTGGGGAGTCTTGAGGCAACAGCGCAAGTAAAACAGCAGCAGCATGTAAAGGTATCATGCTTGCAGAAGTAGGAAATGTATTTTCCTTACATTTTGCATAATGAAAAGGAGAGAAGAGAAATGTACTATTATCTTCCTCGCATTGTCAAATATGTGTAATTTGAGATGCCAAGGTTCAGAACAAGGAGTAATACGCTTACAGAAATAGCATAGAGCTATTTAGTAACAACTCAGATGCGCATGGGAGCATGTGTGTTAAAGTGCATTTTAAAAAGCTTCCTGCTTTATTGGAGCACAAGTTCAGAAAAACCCCTGCCCTTTCAAATGAAATGTAGCTTCCCCAGGATTCTGGTTTCTTTTTCCATTTCAAAACAGATAAAAGAATAGTTTTAGCACACGCTCTTTCTCTCCTGTAATTCTCATAGGTTAAAAATTATTTCCCTCACGGCATTTCCCTACTATTTATCATGTTAAAATGTCATGGACTGAGTTCTCCTGCAGGTTCTCTAAGCAATTACCTTCATGCGCTTTACCACTGAAGGTGTTTGGCTTCAACCCAGAATATTCGTTTACCACTGATTACTAGGAGCTATTACACCCAGCCCAAACCATTAGTGGTTTTTTTTTTTTTTAAGTTGGTGCACTAGAATGAGGCTAAACTAAAGGTAAAACTTTTGACAATAACCTATGCTAAGTTTACTTGCTTCTTTTATTGTTTCCAGGAGTCAAGGAAGAAAAGAGCTGAAAGGTAACTCCTGTACCCAGAACCCCTTTCTGGTACCTGCTGGCCTTCTGGGGTTGCCCTGTTAGCCTTACAGCTTGGTTTTTGGGAGAGTGTATCCGAAGACCTCCTGCTGGAGAACCCTCAGGGATCAGAGGATGGCCTGGGGAGGAAGCTGAGCTTTCTCAGGAAAGGGATATGTACATGGGGGCAGACTTGGCCACTTGCTCCTGAGAAAGGCCAACTAGGTGGGAGACAGGGCAGTGCTTCTGGATCAGTGCCACAAAGTCATAGGGATGCTTGCTTTTGTATCAAAAATGACGATTTCATATTCTTTTTAAAAAAGATTCATTTATTTTTATTGGAAAGGCATATTTACAGAGAGAAGGAGAGACAGAGAAACAGATAGTCCATCCACTGGTTCACTTCCAAATGGCTGGAATGGTCCAAGCTGAGCCAATCTGAAGCCAGGGGCTTCTTCCCTGCCTCCCATGTGGGTGCAGGGTACCAAGGCTTTGAGCCACAAGTAAGAAATTGCATTGGAAGTGGAGCAGCCAGGACATGAACCAGTGCCCATATGGGAAGCTGGATTGTCAAGGTGGAAGATTAGCCAATTCAGCCATTGCACTAGCCCATGATTTCATATCCTTTTTAAAACAGAATTTTGATTTTTAATTAAATTTTGCTGAATCAACATTTAATTCATGAAATTTTAAAAATCAGAGTTTAAAAAGCCAAGCATTCTTTTTACTACCTCTTCCTTAATTTCATTAAGGGGTCTCGCATTAAGATCTTTTCTCATTTATCCAATCCAACTCATACCTACATACTTAAAACAAAAATAGCCCCCAAAGCATAGTGCAGGTCTTGCAAATTCTCTACCACCTAAATTACATATACATAAAATGAAGAAACAATACAAATATAATAGAAAATAATAACTACTAAAAATATAAAGACAAAGATATTTACCATATTTGAACGTCAGAATATCACTTCATTCATTTAATATGCATCATTAGCACAACTCAAAAATACATGCTAATCTGTTGGTAATGATCTTCAATTATATGAGCTGTTATTCTTGGAAATCTGCTACTTTTAAAAAGCAGCATTTCCTAATGAGGAATTTAAACTAATTGTAGGCATGGCTGTCAATACCATTATCTAGATTTTCTAATTTCTCATTATAAAACCATCATGATATGTGAATATATAGAAACAAAAGACATAGTGAAACCTATAGGTTTATTTAAATTTTTACAGAAATTATAATTTTTTAAAAATATTTGCTTGAAAGGCAGAGTGGCAGAGAGAGGGAGAGGTGAGAGAGAGAGTTCTTTAATTCTCTAATTCACTCCCCAGATGACTGTAACAGTGAGGATTGGACCATGCTGAAGCTAGGAGCTTCTTCTGGGTCTCCCAGGTGGATGCAGAGGCTCAAGGATTTATGTCATCCTCCATTGCTTTCCCAGGAGCACTAACAGTGGGCTAGATTGAAAGTGGTACAGCCAGGACAGGAACCAGCACCCAAATGGGGTACCAGTGTCTCAGGCAGTGGGTTTACCTCCTATACCACGATTTCAGCCCAGAAATTGTTATTTTAAAAAATTCCAGGGCAGCCTCTGGCTACTATGTCTGGCTAGGGGACCGCTCCCGCCTGGGGTCAGGCAGCTGCCACAGGCAATCTCCAGGTGCCAATGGTGCTGGACAAAGCCCTCGGGTTACCTGGTGGCATGCCCTGGGGGTTTGGGGTATGGATTTGCAAGGCAGCTGGGGGATCGCACAGGTGGGGTTCATGCCCAGGTGAGGAATTATTGCTAAAGGATTTCATGGGCAAGGCCACTGAATGTGTAGGTAAGTGAGGGGCTGAAACCAAATGGTTTAGAGCAGAGAACAGGAGGGAGTTTAAGGGTCAGGCCGAAGTACCAGTATATGTGGGAGACCTGAGCTGGGAAGTTAGAATTGGACATCACTGAGCACCATTCACTGGCATACACTCAAGCTAAGGCTGGGGCCTACAAGGTAGGGCAAAACCATAGTACCCACCAGTGAGAGTTGAAACAGGGCACAGGTGATCTTAGGATGGGCCATGACAAAAACTAGCATGTGAGAGAATTAGGTCTGGTAGCAGAATCTATGGGGGATGTATAGGCTCACCCCTGTGGAACTGAAATCTGCACTGGCATGTCCAAGAGCTGTGAATGGGAACAGGCCTCCCTGGAGAGCTAAGGGGACACCCCAGCTGAGTCTGGGCTGGACATGGTTTCAGCCTCCCTCAGCACTGGTGAGAACTGGGACTGGGGAATGACAGACTGGGCTACATTCCAATACCCACTGGTACTTGTGAATGCCAGGATGGGTGTAGAACAGGCTGGGCTAGGTCTTGCCTCCTGAACCACGCGAAAGCTGGGTTTGGGCATGGACCAGGTATGGCTGGGCTGCCAACAGCTAACAGTAAGAACCAGAATGAGTGTGGATTGATTGAGCAAGGTAACTGTTTCTGCTAGACAAGAGGTGGATAAAGTCAACCTGGGCCAAGAACCCACTGTTGTGTGTGAGATCTGCCGCTGGAGGGAGACCTAATAGAGAACCTTGGAAAACTCCTTCATAGCGACGCAGTCCCTGCAGATGAATGCAAGAGCCAAGGCAAGGAGCAACCCAGACCATGCCAGGTTACAGTATCTGCCAGCATGAATGTGGGTCAGGTCTGGGACAGACCAGGCTGGGCCATTTCATAACATCCACTGGCAGATCTGAGAACCAGGACAGGGCGAAGGGGGCCCAGGTTAGGCTGCAACACCAGCCAGTTCACATAAGGGCCTGGACAGCGATCTGGCTAGACTGGGCTAGGCTGTAGACCCACCAGTGGGAGCTAGACTAGAAGCAGGCAGGCTGAGCCAGGCTATGCAACGTAACAGTGGATGCTGAGATGAGGTGAGCCATGCCAGCCTGGGGTCAGTGGGTTCCGGGTTCATGAGCCCCAAGGGTGGGGGATCTGGTAGAGCTTGGGTCACCTGGTCCAGGTCCTTGCGCTCAACTACGAGTGAAAAAGGCAAAGCAATTGATACAGCTTCTGATGTACAAGGAGAATATGGCAGCTCATTGGGTACCATAGCACAGGAAGGAGAACTGAACAAATTGGACAACTACCCAAGCCAAACAATGACAGTAAAAATACGGGTGAATGGGGACTTGAGCTCGACTATATCAGCCAATGGTCATTGGAAGGACTGCCTCACCTTTGGATTGGCAAAATCGACAGCATTTCATAATTCTCCAAGCCATTTGGGAAGAACTCTTAGAGTGCGCACCACATTGGGACCCAGGGTTGACAGCAGGTGGCAGTTCCCCAACCCTGGGTACTAGGACATTTAGAAGGCTCAGTGTAATTTCCTCCTTCCCGCAGAGACAAGAAGAAGAAACAAAAAAATTGAAACAATAATTTCCCGTCCTTTTCCACAGCCCTTGATGCTTCCCATCCTGATCAACCATGTAATCATCATTAAAAAAAATATTCCAGGAGTAAGTATTTGGCCTAGCAGTTCAAATGCCTATATCCTTTACTAGGATGCCCGGATTTGACTCCCATCTCTGGCTTCTAATCCTAGCACCCTGCCAGTGCAGACCCTGGGTGGTAACAGGTGATAGATCAAATGGTTGGGTCCCTGCTACTTACAAGAGAGACCTGGATTCTGTTCCCAGCCCATGGCTCTGTCCACAGCATGGGTCACTGTGAGCACTGGGGAAGCGAATGAGTAGATGGCAGTTTCTCTTTCTCGATCTCCCTCCCTTCCTCTCCTGCAAATAAACAAGTTTTCTAACAATCCAACATAACAATTATGTTGAGGGTTTTATTTTTCAACTTTAATTATATAAAACCATGCCAATAAAGACAATGCTATTTTGGTTTTAAAAACTCTTTCTGGTGTTGTTTTCTGCCTCGACAAAATAATATTTTATGAAAAATCATTTTACTTATAATTTTCTGGCTTGTTATGAAGTATACATGTCTATTCAGGGTTATTACGTGCAATTTCTACTGCTCTTTGACATGAAAGTTCTGGCTAGTATGATACAAAGTTTTGCAGTGGACAAGTGACCATTAAGGTTGTAATGAGTTATTTTCTAGAGTAGAAGTCTCAAATGTTATTGAAGTCTAATCTTCCCATTCTGGATACTTTCATGATTCCCTTATACTTTCAGGAACACTTCTACCTTATGCTCCCTGACCCTCAAATGATCTAGAGTTTATACAAACCATTATGCTCACTGAAATTAGCCAATCTGCACTTGATCTTAGCCAAAAGGCCGAGAAGCGATGAAATTAGCCAATCTGAAAAGGACAAATATCATATGTTCTCTCTGATACAAGACAACTTTCATGCAAAATATCATATATATATGACTAAATAAAATCATCATATGTTCATATAGAGGAACCATATAATGTGGAAGCAAATATGCCATGAAATGAAGATACACTGTAGCATACATCTCTACTTTTGAATACAAGATGGACTCCCAACGAAACTGTTAAATTTACCTTGATAATAGGATGCTGAACTTTCTGTTATCACCTATACCTACAATGTCATGATACACAAATAGCAGAATGATGGACTTACTACTCTTGCTGAAAGACTATAATGTTGTTATACTATTTGGGAAAATAGGGGCAAGGGGGCAATGGGGAAGGTGGAAGGGGAAATCCCTGAGCCTGTGGAACTGTATCATGAAAAATAAAATTTTTAAAAATGTGATGAAAGAAAGCTATTTTAGCAGGATGGCAAGAGTGGGATTTAGATTTTTTTTATAAGATCTGATTTTCATGGAAGAAACTCTTCTAGTGTATAAGGAATGTGATTGCCTATGGTTTTGGTTCATCTTTCCAAATCAAAGTACGAAAGCTCCCAGTATCCACACAAATGAAAAGATCAATTTATCTGATTTTTTCTAAAATGAAGTCTATTATTCTATGTTACCATTTTCTCAACTTGGAGCAAATATGTGGAAATAGTTTCATTTTTTTATGTTAAACAATTTATGTAACTCCCATAATATTCATTCAAGTTATCAAGAAGTGCAAAGCCTAAGGCAACATCAGTCAAATCCTGTCACTAGCAACCCAGCCACTTTCAGTGAAGGGAGGAAGAGAGAGCAGCAAAGGAAATCAGTCATCCTAAACTGAGCCAGAAACCATCTGAGCAGAGCGAAAAATTCCATTAAGTTGTTTTATTAGATCGAAGCCATATCTAAGTGGTCATTGCAGAGACAGACTTACTGCTACTCAACTGGCTCAGACATCCTTTAGCATGGGTATAGCCTGAGTATACAGATGGCCCAGAAACACTCAGTAACCAGAAGTCCTGCTTCCATCAAGCCTCTGGGCCTGCACCCTAACTCCAACCACTTTGTATCTCCTAGCCCAGGAGGGCTGACACCTAGCCCAGAATTGGGCTCACCAAGCCTACTCACTGGTACTACCCTTGCCAACTCTGGCTTCCTGCCTTCTCAACTCTGCTTACATTTCTGTTATGTGTTGGGGGTAGGACTTGTCTTCCACAGAATTCAGGCATATTTTGGAACTCTGAAGTCTTACTGTTAAGACTTGATGGATCTAATCAAGCCATCTAAAAGGTGGGGCTGGTGGGAGGTGGGAGGTAGTTAGTGCTGGCGGCATGCCCTTGGAGGGTGATTCACCAGAGAAGACTGTGGATTTCAGTGCAAATTCTTAGTGCTCTGCTTCCTGGTTCACCATGTTATTTTTCCTCCACGCCCACCGTGACCAGCTTCCATGAGATGATGGACTGTGGGGCTGCCAAATCTTGGACTGTAACCTCCAGAGTGGAATGTAAACTGAGATAAACATTTTCCTTCTCAAGAAGCTCTTCCTTGGCTTTTCAGTTAGAGTGACAAAAATCAGTGATCCAATTTCTTTGCTACGAAGCCAAGGTAACATAGATCTTATGTGACATCAGATACTGCGTCATTAGGATCTGACTTATCTGACTCTTACATTTGCTTGACAATCACGTAATACTGCTGAATTTAGTTTTGACATCAATGAAATGGGTTTTGCCAAATCGTAAGATAAATAAATATAATTTGGTTATATTTTCCTGTCCCTAAAAAGAGCTTAAGTTGTTTCTACTTATTTATAAGCTCTTCTCAACTTGTATACTTCTCTAACATGTGACCATACCCATACTTTAATGTGTTTTGGAATCTAAAGTGCATGTCTTATTGGAGTATTGCTTTTTTTTTTTTTTGGCCACCTGGGTCTGTAGGTAAATTCCTTAGCACAGGCTTGTTTAGTCTTTAGGGAATATTGATCTCCTAGTGACTTCTGCTTGGCTTAACGTTCACCTACTTGGAAACACTATCCATTCATTTTAGTTGATATCTGATGACAGTGAGTCCTTAGTGCAACCAATCCTCTAGGCATAGGTAAAAATGGCATCCAGTTAGGTACTAGTACTGTCCCAGAAATCATTGATCATGTATAATAGAAAAATCTAATTAATTGATCTCTTGCTATATGAAAAAAAATCTAAGGAAATACTCAATTTGTTTTCTCTTTCTCCTTACTCTCACCCGCTGAGCTCCTACCCTTACCAAGTATTTTGCTTTATAATCTCAAAAAGGAGAGGTTTTTCTACATCTGCATGATTAGAAATGCCTGGAACAATAATCTTTAGAATATAAATTTTTATTGTGGTTCTTGAATCCACAGCTGAAATACTGATGTCAATTCCACGCTGTCAGGAGACCCATGTGTAACTATGCCTCCAAATTGCTGTGTGACCTAAGACAAGCCATTGTCCTCTCTAGACCCAGTTTTCTCTTGTCTGAAATGACAACCTTGGCCTTTACAGTTCCTGTTACGTTCATTTCTGGCATCGATCAAAGCTCTTGGGTCAAAGTAGATCTGTGTATATGCACAAACCACAAGCAGCTAAAAACTGACCTTGGTGACGATGAAGATTTCTATTCTTGTCTGGATCACCAAGGCCAGGAAGCAGAGGAACCTGGTTCTGAAATAGGATTCATGAAATGCTGATCAGAGTAGAACAAGTATTGCATGTGCTGTGTCAGGGAGAAGCCCGTGCTGTGTCAGCACTCCGTGGGCTAGAACGAGAGAGGCAAGCAAGATGTGAAGGGTGAGCCTATGGCAAGAAGGTCAGCATTGCGGACAAGTTACATCCAGGGAGGTGGTTTTGAACAGCAAGGACCAGGCACTCAATCTAGGAGTATCCAGGAAGAGGAATGAGCTCTTTGTAGGTAACTTGATTTGACATCCCTTTATATCGCTTACTTAGAACAGTAAACCTCAAAAATAGGCAGTAGAGGAATGACTGAAATGCCCATTTTGTAGATGAGAAGAATGAGGCTCAAAATAGTCAATGGCTTGTCTTAGTTCACATAGTTAAGTGGAAACAATTATTACAAAGGCACTGAAGACAAAGCTAAAACACTTTACCTCAGTAAGGGAGAGACCAACGGCCAAAAGTGACAGGGTTAACAAAGTCACTGGTATTCAGGTAAAATTTTAAACAGCGCTACTGTTTTGCTTCAAAATTTACTTAAGAATATTATCATTTGGGGCCTGGTGTGATAACTCAATTGGCTAATCCTCCCCCTACAACTGCCAGGATTTAACAGGGTACAGATTCATGTCCCAGCTGTACCACTTCCCATCCAGCTTCCTGTTTGTGGTCTGGGAAAGCAGTGGTGGACGGCCTAGAGCGTTGGCACCCCACACCCACATGGGAGACCTGGAAGAAGCTCTTGGTTTCAGATTTGTTCAGCTCCATTCATTGTGGCCTTTTGGGGAGTGAACCAATGGATGGGTGAGCTTTTTCTGTTGCTCATTCTCGCTATAAATCTGCCTTTCCAATAAAAATGAACAGGTCTTTTTTAAAAAAAGATTTATTTATTTTTATTGGAAAGGTGGAAATACAGAGAGGAAGAGAGCCAGAGAGAAAGATCTTCCATCCAATGATTCACTCCCCAAGTGATTGCAATGGCTGGTACTGTGCCGATCTGAAACCGGAAGCCAGGAGCTCCTTCGGGTCTCCCAACTGGGTGCAGGGTCCCAAGGCTTTGGGCCATCCTTGCCTGCTTTCCCAGGCCACAGGCAGGGAGCTGGATGGGAAGCAGGGCCGCCGGGATTAGAAACAGCCCCCACATGGGATCCCGGCACGTACAAGGCTAGGACTTTAACCACTATGTTATCGTGCTGGGCCCAACAAAGTGAATAGTTCTTAAAAAAAGAACATCATCAAACCAATTTTTTTTAAAAAAGATTTCTTTTCTTTCTTTAAGAGCAGAGCTACAGAGTGAGGAGGAGACACACAGAGAGATCTTCCATCTACAGCTTTACTCTCCAAATGGCCATAATGATTAGAGCTGGGGCAGTGCTAAGCCAAGGGCCAGGGGATTCTTCCAGATCTCCTACATGAGTGCCGGGACCCAAGGACTTGTGCCATCTCCTGCTGCTTTCCCAGCTGCATTAGCAGAGAACTAAGTCAAAAGTGGAGCAGTTGGGACTCAAACAAGGACCCACATAGCGCTTTAACGTAGTCTGCCTCATGGACACAGCAACCCAATGATACAGGCACGGCATTCTGCACACGAACAAGCTGAGACTCAGAGACAGGACAGGACTTGTTCAGCTGGCTAAACAGCAGAGCCCAGACTCCTGGTCCAGGCAGCTACTCTGGCTCCAGATATGGCTGCCCTTGCAATCCAAGTTAGCATTGGTTGGGAGCCTCTGAGTGAGTGAAAAGCAAAAGATGAAGCGAAAGTAGCTATGCCCAGAATGACCCAATGATGTGGGGACTCAGTAGCCATTTGTCAAGTTTCAGTCCTTGGTTTGACTCAGAAGCCACCCCCACATGGTATGGTCTACAAAATCAGAGAAAAGTTCTGTTTTCTAAGAGGAACCAATTCTAGCAATATCTCATTGCTGCCTAATATTTAGTTTTATTTTTGTGTAAGAAAACTCTCTTACATTGGCCTTGACAAAGATTCAAGTAATGTTGGTGAGATTTTGCATTGTTTTCATAGCTAAATTGAATGAAATAATTACATACAACACAGACCCCCTGAATCATGTAGTTGAATCTTCACTGTAAGATGATTAAGTCTAGATTTCTCTGTCTGTAAGGGGAAAACAGTAGCTTTATTTGTAGGCCAAAAAATCTACCCATCCTATTAGAATCAACCATAATTCTACCTATTTCTCAAGGCTTCTCTGGTCTCCACAGGTTCCAGAACTCTTGGAAGTACAGCATGTTAGTGACATCATCCTTCCAGAACATTCTACTTTGCAGCAGAGTCTCTATGAGTTGCATTTTCCCTTCTAGATTATAAACTCCCTAAGGGCAGAGTCCATTGCTTTCTGGGCTTCCTCCATAGCACTAGGTAAATCACTCAATGAATATGTGCCAACTAAGAGACTGAACAATTATGAAAATCTGGATGGTAGCTAAAAATTTTTGACATGAATTTTAAAGTATTCATCTCAAAGAGTGTTGATTTAATCTGTTCTGACGTATATAGTAGAAGATGTATAATGTAATTTGCACTGACGATCAGCTAAAGCATTGTTTCTTTTTTTCCTAACTGGCTGCCTTTTTAATTAAGCCTAAAATAACAAAGTAGATATCATTGAAAGGCATTCACAGCGGTAATGCTTGCCCTTAAAAAGGAAATAGATGAATGGCTGTGACTCTCTCGTAGTCTACCCTTTTGCTCCCTTTTCACATTGACCACAGTGGCTTACCCTAATACTCTTTCATTTAATCAGACAGCTGTCAGTGGGGTTAAGAGGGATGCATAACTACGCACACAGAAGAGAACAACCCCCAAGTAGTCTTTAACATTTGCCTTCCAAACACAGAATGGTGTTGCATCCCTCTGTACAATCTCACCTCCATTACAGTGAACTAACAAGGTAGCACTAAATCTCAGTTATTCAGAGTACTACACATTCAAAGTTAGACATTGTACACATTTTCAAAAGTAATGATTTTGTTCTAGTAAAACTTCTATTTTTCTCTTTAGATAAATAGAAACACACACAGGAAGTGGCAGGAAGGAGGGATTCACCGATTCACCTGTCACATTCTCATGATCGCCAGAGCTGGACTGGGACCAAAGTCAGGAGCCAAGAATGCGAAATAGCTCTCCATCATAAGTGGTAGAAGCCTAACCATGGGAATTATCATCATTGCCTCCTAAAGTCTGCATCAGCAGGAAACTGGAGTCAGGAACCAGAGCTGAATGTGAGACTGGACATTCTCATATGGGAAGCAGGCATCTTAGTCAGTATTGTATGCACTAGGTCAAATGCCCATCCCCATGATGACAAAAATCTTGATAGATATGAGATTGGGGAGATTATTATACTGAAGGGGAGAAAGGTGTTTGGTATGAAACTGCACTTGTATAGCAAGCACTACACTGTTCTGATTCGGTTTATTTGCAAAGGCATTGGGACACGGGCTGAAGATTTTAACGGGATACTGGCACCACAGAAACTCAGAGTTCATGTTTTGCAGCACATATAATATCAAACCATTCAGTTTGATCTGAGGCTGATTTGACTTCCAAACACTCCAGTTATCATGAGTTACATTAAAATATCAGCTGTGAGTGGTGCCATTACCAACTGAAAGTGTGCATTTAGGAGCATATAACTAAAGTCTCCTATCAATGTAACACGTGATCTTAAAGACATCTTGAAGTTAGAAGCACTTTGCTGATGCTTACATGCAAGAAATGTTGCTAATTTCATCTGCCTCATAGAGTCACTTAATTGTGAACTTCATGGTATGAATCTCTTATTGTGATTCTACTGTTAATCCAAAGCAGAATACTGAGTACAATGTGGGACAATGTGTCAGGACAAAGAGAGTAAAAACGGTTCTGTGGTAAGTAGACCAATTTTCTGAACTTAAAAATGTTGACTCTGCTCAGTAAAATGAGTCTGTTCTTGACAATAGGAAAGATAACTGTCAGGACCCTGATTGTTTCAGGTCGTTTGAGATTCCTTCTCTCTCCTTTTTTTCCCTTCTTTCTCATCATTCTCTTTCTCTTATTCTTCCTTTTTCTTATTTTCTTTCCCCCTTTCCTTCTCCATTCATACATCAAGCTCAATTACCACACCATCTGAATTCCACACACAACAATTTATTCCACAGATTGGGAAACTGAAGTGTTCAATCTGTTTCTGAAAGCTCAGGTGAAGAATTCCATTTCGAGTTTGAAAGCAATAATCTCAATGACCTTGAACAAATCATTTCGGATAAGGGGCATGTTACAGGTATCCACAGATTTCAGGTTCTATACAATTAGTGAAATGTGTAGGGCTGTGTTGCATTTACTCTTCATGTGTTTATTAATTTATATGTGATATGGACTAATGACCACCATTGAGCCTTTTCTTCTCTAAATAATGAAATTCTCTTGTGAAATATTATGATATATGACTAAGAAGAATTCCTACTCATGTTATTAGAGCATTTTTCTTCATTATTGTTAATATCTTTGGGCCTATTGGAATCCTGAGTCTTGTTTGCAACAGGGCACAATTAAATCACTATTGACTCTCTTTTCCATATTTGTAATAAAAATAGGGGAGGGTAAAGAACACAGCACATTGCCAAGGGATATTTCCTTCCACTCCTGCATTCATTAACGTGTCTGCTTCGTTGGTTTACTGCTTTGCGAATAGCTGTGGATCAGCTTGCAGGCTTGTGCTCCTATCCAAGATCTCCACACCATTTTACAAATAGAGTCAAGAGAGGTACATTAGATTAAATATTGATTTAAGTGTAAATCTGTCCCCTCTGCCATTTGGGCAAAGCGGAAGGACATCAGGTTAGCTGCAGGTAAGGCTGTACCTAGGCAGTGATGAAAGCGAGGTATGATTGTGAAGCCAAGGACAGCTGAGGCCACAAGCTGAAGATGAGGGGGAGACTGCTGGTATTTTAATTTCCCTTTTCTTTCTCATTCCCATCACCCCTTAAGAAACTAAATTAAACTATGTTTTTAGATAGGCACAGACAAAGACGTTAACAAGGTGATATATGGAATCAAAAAACCCAGCTCCAATCCCCGATTCTGCACTGACCAGGCATGAGTAAGGCGCTAAGGGCACCTTTGTCCTCCAGGACTGTCTCATGAGGACCCTGTGCATCCAACAGTGTGCACGTGCATGTTACAATGGAGAGGATGCTGTTTCATCATCTGTAGCATACAATGACTCATTCAATCTGCTGAATGATAGTTTAAGTTCTTTGTTTTACTTTTGTTCTTCATGCTTGTTATCTCTAAGCATGGTTCCTTGCCAAGAACACTCTGCTAACTGCCTGGATATCCCTTAAAGCACAGATTCTCTGACTTTTTTTTTTACTTTAAGATGTATTTACCTATTTGAAACACAGAGATATTATGAAAAACAGAGAGGGACACATACGGTACACACACACACACACACACACACACACGCACACACCCTGCTCTGCTGGTTCACTCTCCAATAGCTGCAACAGCCAAAGCTGGACAGGCCAAAGCCAAGAGCCTGAAGCACTTGAGCTACTTTTTAACTGCTTGCTGGGGAACATTAACAGTCAGTTGCATCAGAAGTAAAACAGCTGGAATTTGAACCAGCACCCATGTGGGATGCTGGCATTAATACTGGCTTATTCTGCTGCACTACAATGTTGGCCCAAATGGTACATCTTAAATGTGTACAACTCATTCAGTTCATAGCATTTACATCAGACATGTATCTCCACTTCATCGGTCTGCCCTCCACAACACTTGTCCTCTCATAAGAGGATTGTCACATACCTGTGAACTGGTTTGTTTCTTGCAATGATGTCATTAGGTGGTGAAAAAGGAGATGATTACTCTCATTGGATAGTGAGGAAGCTGAGACTCGGAGAGGTTGAGTTATTCATTACACCCAGTAATGAATCCGAGGCTTAGTTTTCTAGCTTCCTAAATAACCCTGTCTATTCCCCTGTCTGTGCTTGCATGGGGTGGGTTCTTATTTTCCATGTCCCACTCGACACCATGAAAACTTAACTCCCATATAGGAACTTAACTCTCATACCCCATATGATAGGGGTAGTCTCATATCTCACAGGCCTTAGGAATGTGTACTTTTTACTTGTTTGAAAATGAATGCTAAAGACACAACAAGATGGTTGATCAGGGTAAGAAGGTCTAGCTCTGAGAGGAGAGAGGACGGTGGGACAAAAGTGGGTGCTGCACAGAACTGGAGAAGAAAAATCACTGCACTAGGTAAATGGAGATCACAGGGAGTGGGTGGAGGAAAAACGGAACTGCACACAGAAGAAAAAAATCTGCTGAAAATGCTTGGTGCAGCTTACAGCCGAAGAAGAGGATGAGAGCAAGGGAGCCACAGGACGGCAGCCCAACCTACGGACAGGAGTCCTGTAGGTTTGGAGTAGGCACAACGGAAGACTGGCAAAGAGGTAGTGTGTGGCTGGACATTACAGGATCAAAGGGTGCTCTCTAAGCCCCATGAGGGGAGACAAACATGAGCAGAAAACCCCAGGCTGCCGAACACCCCCAGTCGGTAAGACCTCTCCATCAGGGAGCAAACCAGATGAAGGAGGGATCCAGGAGATAAAAGCAGGGCTCACTTTAGATGCAGGAGGTCTACACCCCAACCCCCTGAGAGCCACCAGGGCCACCCGAGGGGTGATCCAGGAATCTAGGATAACTGAGCCTGGATCTGCATCACTACATGGGCCCTGAGGAATAAGCTAGAACAAAAGGCCAACCACAATTGGGTAGATGGACTTCAGGACTGTGTTGCACAGATTATTCTGGCTGGAGAATGCAAGGCAGGAGCAATACACAAACTACCTGTGGTGCCGTGAGAGGAATCAGAGCAATGAGAGCTTTGAGAAGAGGTCCAGCAACAGCTGCCATAGAGGCAGGAAGAGGAAAATCCACTGGCCTGTGCATGGCTTCCAGTGCCATTGGCTAGTAGGGGAGTGAGACAGAGTGAAGCATAGATAATCAAGTGTGCAGCTCTTGGGCACCACAAATGCTCTGGTCTCTGCAGCAACACCTGTCTCAGCATCTGTACCAACAGCACCACAGTAGGAGTAGGAGTCCCAGTTGATGACAGAGGTTTCTGCTACCAGGTAGGATTAAAGGAAGGGAAATCTGCCTTGAAGCCCAGGGAAGCACCCCAGCATGGGGGAAAAATTTTTTTTTTCAAGAATTCTTTTTTCTTATCCAAAGAACATCCAAGGTAAACCAATCATGATTCTTCTTGTCTCCAAGGGCAACCATTACCCAATCACCAACTAGGGCAGAGGAATAAACGACTGAACAATGAGGCAGTATAAAATCGGGGTAGATTTTATAGCCCTGAGTGCCACTGAAACCTTGAGTGAGAGAGAGGCTAAGTAGACAAAAAGCAGGGGTACACCCAGGAGCACCCACAGTGAAGTGAGGCAGCAGGGGCAGTACTGGCTGCAAGAGGCCAAGATGGACCCAAGGTATGGGAGCCAGGGGCTGAATCTCCCCAAGCAAGCAACGCAAGTGCCAAACAATACCCCCAAACCAAGTACAAATAGGCTACTGGGGAAAGAATGAGAACAGTAAAACTTGCCCACAAACCTGGGAGCAACACAACATAAAGACAGAGCCTGTCTGAAGAGAAAACTTACAGATCAAAAAGCAAATGAGCAAAGGTAGCAGAGAAACACAAATGAGGAAACCAGTGTTTCCCTCAAAAATGAGCTACAAGCCATCTCAATCCTGGAGTTACAGGATGAAGACATACAGGAACTCCCAGACAAGGAATTCAAAAAAATCATGATAAAAGTCTTCACAGACAGTGAGAAATAGGCCAAGAATTTAATGAATATATCACAAAGAAGATACAAGATCTAAACAGAACCAATTTGAAATACTTGAAATGAAGAATACAATACAGCAATTCAAATATATATTGAGAAGCCTCATCAATAGAATGAGTTAGGCAGAAGAAAAAATTTCAGAACTAGAATACACCTTATTAGAGAATACACAATTAGAAATATGGAAGAGGAACTACGTAAAGCTTACAAAACTATCCAAGAATTAAATATCACCAACCGAAGATCGAATGTAAGAGTGATAGGAGTTCCTGAAGGCATGGAAGGAGAAGAAAGATTGCTAGGTGTATTCAATGAAATCATCAAAGGAACTTCCCTCACACTGGGAAAGAATAGGGAAGCCAAACATAAGAGGGCAAAGAACCCCAAACAGATTTGCAGAGAAATGATGCTCACCTCAACACATCATCATCAAGTTCCCTTCAGTTTAACATAAAGAAAAGAGACTTTAACAGCCATGCAAAAAGAATCAGGTAACTTATCGGAAAATACCATTCAGACTCACTGCTAACTTCTCAGCGGAAACCCTTCAGGCCAGAGGAGAAAGAAATGACATATTCCAGACCCTAAAACAACAACAACAAAATTACCAGCCCAAAGTCACATACCAAGCAAAGCTTTCATTTGCATTGGAAAATGAAATAAAAATACTTCCATAGCAAAAGAGAAGCTAAAAGATTGTACCACTACCAGACCAGACCAACCCTACAGACATTACTCAAAAAATGTGCTGAAGACAGAAAGGAAAATCAAGCCAGCTGCATCCAAGGGTGGCAGAGAGGAAGAACTCCTCAATAAGAACTGCAAAAGAAACCTAAATCAAACAAAAAAGAGAAACCTAAAGCTAAAAATAATAGGACCAAATTACTACCTCTTGATATTAACCCTGAATGCAGATAGCTTCATCAATCAACCAAAAGACAAACCGGCAGACTGGTAAACAAAACAAAACAAAACAAAACAAACAGGAACCATTTATCTGTTGCCAGCAGGGAACACATCTCACCACCAAAGATACATGCAAACTGGAAGTGAAAGGACATATCATGTAAGCGGAAAGGAAAAAACAAACTGGTGTAGCTATCCTAATGACAGATGGTAGACTTCAATGTGAAAAGCATTAAAAGACATGAAGAAGGACACCATATTATGATAGAGGGATGTATCCAGCAAGAAGAAATAATGAGAATAAATGTATACACACGAAATGCCAGGACACCTACCTACAGAAAACAATTGTTGACAGACCTAGAGGGAAATTCAGACTCCAAACAAAAGAATGAGGGAGACCTTAGCACCCTATTAGCTTCAATGGACAGATTAATGAGACAGAAACTTATGAAGCAACAGAGCTCACCCACACAATAGAAAAAGGTGGAACTAATTGATATCTATAGAATCGTTCATCCTACAGAGACTAAATATACTTTTTTCCTCTAGTACATGGAACCTTCTCTAGGACTGATCACATTATAGGTCTCACAATACGCCTCAGCAAATTAAAAAAAAAATACAAATCATTTCCATGCATCTTCTCAGACCATCACAGAGTGAAATTGGAGATGAGTAAGTCAAAATATTCCAGGAAATATGAAAGTATTGGAAGCTGAACAACATGATACTGAATGAATAATGGGTTCAAGAATAAATCAAAGAAAAAATTTTAAAATTTCTCGAAACAAATGATGACAGTCATCTAACATACCAAAATCTATGGATGAGACCAAGGCAGTGATAAGAGGAAAATTTATTGCAATCAGTGTCTATGTCAAGAAACTAGAAAGACACCAGGTAAACAAGCCTAAGGAGTTAGAAAAACAACAAAATAAGCCCAAGATTAGCAACAATAACAACATAATCAAAATAAAGAGGAATTAAAGCAAATAGAGATCGAAAGAAAAATACACAAGAACAATAAAATCAAAGAGCTGGTTCTTTGAGAAAATAGATAGACTGTAGCCCAACTGATAAAAAATAAAGGTGGGGGGAGAAGACATGAACCAATAGTATCAGGTGAAAAAGGAAATATTTTTTTACAAAGCAAAGGAAACGTAACAGATACCCCAGATTTACATAGAATAATCAGGAACTACTACAGACAACTATATGCCAACTAATTGGAAGACCTAGAAGACATGGACAGATTCCTGGACACATACCATTTACTAAAACTGAATCGGGATATGACAGAAAATCTAAATGATCTATAACCAGGGCAGAGATTAAATCAGTAATTAAATGCCTCTCAACAAAGAAAAGCACTGAACCAGATGGTGTCACTGCCAAATTTTACCAAACATTCCAAGAATAATTGACCCAAATTCTCCACAAGCTATTCAAAAACAATAGAAAGGGAGACAATCTTTCCAAACTCTTTCTATGAAGTCAGTATTACCTTAATGACACAGCTAGATAGAGACACAACAGAGAAAAAGAACTACAGACTGATACCTCTAATGAACATGGATGCAAAAATCCTCAACAGAATACTAGCAAACAGAATCCAACAATATATCAGACAGATCATTCACCCAGACCAACCAGGTGGGGTTTATTCCTGGCATGATCAGACTGCACAACATATGCAAATCAATGAATGAAATATACCACATCCACAACAAAGATCACGGCTTTCTACATGATCTTTGCATGTGCTCATCTCAATAGATGCAGGGAAGGCATTTGATAAAATCCAACATCATTTTATGCTAAAAACCCTAAGCAAGACAGGCACTGAAGAAACATTCTATAACACTATTGAAGCAAATTTATGAAAAACCCAATGCCAGCATCATACTAAATGGGGAGAGATTGGAAGCTTTCCCATTAAGATCTGGAACAAGACAAAGAATTCTGTTATCACCTCTGCTATTCAATGTAGTACTAGAAGTACTCACTAGAGCTATTAGGCAAGAGAAACAAATGAAAAAAATTTAAATTGGAAATAAGGAAGTCAAATTATTGCTGTTCACAGATGACATGATTCTCTACAGAGAAGAATCAAAAGACTCAATAAAGACATTATAGGTACTCATATGAGAGTTCGGCAGGTTAGCAGGATACAAAATCAATTAATATAAATCAATGGCTCTAGTACACAAAAAAACTCCATGGTTGAGAAAGATCTAGTAAAAACAGACCCTTTTAAAATAGTGGAGAGGAATCATAATTACTTAGGAATAAACCTAACCAAAAATGTGAAAGACTGCTATGATGAAAATTACAAAATACTTTAAAAAGTAGTAGAAGAGACGTTAAAAGATGGATAAATCTATGATGTTCCTGGATTGGTAGAAATCAACATCATCAAAATGTCCATATTAACAAAAGTAATACACAAATTCAATGCAATCCCAATCAAAATTTCAACAACCTTCTTCTCAGAGCTAGAAAAGAATGATATAAAATCCATGTGGAAACAAAGAAGACCACAAGTACACAAAACTATCTTGAAAAATAAGAACAAAGTTGGAGGAAGCATAATTCCAGACCTCAAGAATGGTGGAACTGTGACTGTAGCTGTAGGGTTATTCTATTGTCAAAAATTGGCAATAACATAGCAGAAGGGGTGATGGGGAAACCCTTATGCCTATAAAAATGTATAATGGAAAACAAAATAATAAATACAGTTTAAGAAAAAAGTAAAAATGTGGGTGGTTTGTGGCTAAAGAGAGGGGGTTCTAAGATACCACGCACCAATGGATTAAAAACCAAATTCCATTTTCATGTGAAAAAATTTTGGAGATGAATATGTCCAAAGTATGTTTTTTTCTGAAACTTTTGCAATGGTTTTCTATTGTTGCAAGATTATTATCAACTTTTTGATATTTCACACATTGGTACATAAGAAAAATGAAGAGGGCATTTTCCCAGTTGAGTGTGAGGAGTAGATGAGAGTTGCACTAAGTCGACTATCAACTTGGTGGACTTTGGCCTTTGATTTGAGTTTGAGATGACCCCATCACCCTGCCTGTGTAGCAGTCTCCAGTTTTCAGTGAAAATTGGCTTGGCATACTGTCCTCGACTTTTCACATGATTTTTGCAGGTTATATCAGGGTACTTCAAACAGTTTGTGCAAAAATTGGAATTAAAGGTAAATTGGCTTATTTGTACTACATTTTTGAAACCAGCACAGGATTGCGTTGCACTATACGTTTTTGTAATTTTGGAGGGCAAGAACACTCACATCCTATCTCCACTGTGATACATGACCTTGTTTCGCCTAAGAATTGTCATTATAATAGTATGTCTAGTGTGTTTTAATGAAGAGCAGTAGCACAGCGGTAAGTATTGATGCCACCCCTATGTGCTTGGGACACAAGTGGCTAAGATCAATACCCTGAGCCAGGAATTTATGAGTCTTCACAATATGGGTCCAAGAGAACTTTAAAATCTTCCCGCAACTGTTCCCCTTCGTCTCCCTAAGGCCAGGCAGGCTATATTGATCCAAACAACGTCCTTTGCTTTCCATCCTCTATGTCTGTTGTGATCTGCTTCTTCTGTATGGAACCTCTTTTCTAAGTACCTTGAAATGTAAAAGCCTAACACTGCCTTCCCAGGAAGGCCTCTCGAGCCTCTCCCCTGTCCAGGGGTCTCTCTTTGCCTGCGACTTGTTACATCTCGCATCACATAATCTCTTACACTAGGCTTATTTGAAAATACTTTTTAACTCCTTCTAGGGACTGGTGGGTGACCATCCGCTCTGGTAGCTTCCGTTAGAGAAACGCAATCTCACATTTAACAATTGAAATCTCTCTAAAGACACTTTTTTTTTTCTAAAAAGGTACAACAATCCCTTTTTTCCAGTTCATTTTAAATAAGATGCTGGTTGGACCCTACAGCATTCAACACATCCAGAAGTTGCCTGTAGATGGCAAAGGTCGTCCAGGGCCTGAGCTCCCCTCGCCCACAGCTGCACTCAACACTAACCCCACTCTTCCCCGTGTCCCCACTAACCCCACTCTTCCCCGTGTCCCCACTAACCCCACTCTTCCCCGTGTCCCGCCCTTCCTACTCGCACTTCACCTCCCCTTTCTCATAAGTAAACTACACGCACTTGAATGCCTTTTGAAATTAAGATATATTTACTTATTTACTTACCTGAAAGACAGAGTTACAGAGAGGTAGAAACAGAGATATTGAGAAAGATCTTCCATTAACTGGATTTATTCCTCACATGGCTGCAATAGCCAGGGCTGGGACCAGACTTGAGCCAGGCCAAAGACAGGAACCTGAAGCTTTACCTGGGTCTCCCACATGGATTGCAAGGGCCTAAACACTTGAACCCCCTTTGTTGATTTTCCCAGGCCAATAATAGCTAGTGAAATGGAAGTGAAGCAGCTGGTGCCCATAGGGGATGCCTGCAATGTTGGTTCCACGCTCCCAAGCTCTTATCTCAGGGCACCTTAGTTTGGGACCCAAACTAAGACAAATTCAACCCCTTACCCTTTCAGGCAATAACAAGTAAAGCTTGTGAAGCTGTGTTGGAACAGAACACAGAATCTAGTGAATAAACTGACGGAATCAGAAACAAGTCCCATCCTTTCCAGCAGATCTCACCAGGTCAGGAATCACAGGGGTTTCAAGAGGTAGCAAGAGCAATAAATTCGCTCAGCCCGACCGAGTTAGCTGAGGTTGTGGACAGAATATTAACCACAATGGCTTCACCCTAATGCTACTGCTGCTTTGGTGTTGAAATAAGTGACGGGTTGCACTGAATGACCTGAAAAAATGCACCTATTACTGTTTGGATAATAAAATAAAACCAGTTATCATATATTGAGGAGATCTCAAACAGGCCTACATATAATGACGAGGATTACAGAACCGGAATCTCTCAAGATATAATTGCAGATCAGAAAGATTAATGATCTTCACAGTAATGACATTTTTACCATTCAAAAACAGCAATTTGCCTTTCCAACTTCCTCTCCTTCCTATCCAAGCCTGTCAGAGAAAATCGCAGTCTCACACATGAAATATTTTCAAACTAGAGGTGGCAGGTTTATGGAAAATGACTCTGAATGTATTTGGGTTCCGACCAACTCACCCAGCTCTATATTATTCATGATAAGCATGACTTCCAAGCCATGGCTTTGTCAGATTTTCCTATTAATTGTTAATGTAACAGCTAGGTCTCCCTGGAGTGTGTGTTATTTTCTCATTTATAAAATCATAAGCCTTGGGATAATCCCTCATTAGATCAATAATATTCTCATCAAGTAAATGTAACTCTGGCCAAGAAAGGGATGTTACAGTTAACTGCGACAGTGCAGAGCTATCACTACCAACCTGTGCATCTGTCGCCGCATTCCTCCCTGGGCTCACTCAGCGGGTCTTGCCTATGCCGAGGCCCCCACCAAGGCCCCCGCCCTCTCCAGGTCACATGTTACCAAGGGCTCTGGCCTTGTGGTTTCTCTGCTCTGAAACCTTGGACTTTTTCTTTGTTTTGATTTTGCTTTTTGTTCACTCACCCTGCATCCATTCACACCTCCTAGCAACTATTTTTTGTGTAACAAGCTGAAAGGGAGACTAGTGTTAGGACAAGCACAGTCAGCCCACCAACTGTAATACCAGCATCTCATAGGAGTGCCACCTGGAGTCCCAGCTGCTCCACTTGATCCAGGTCCCTGCTAATGTGCCTGGCAAAGCAGTGGAAGGGTCCATGTACTTAGGCCCCTGATACCCACGTGGGAAACCTAAGTTACAGGCTCTGGGCTTTGACTTGGCTCAGCATCAGTCACTATGTCCATTTGGGGAATGAAACCGCAAATGGAAGATCTCTTTCTCTCTCCCTTTTTCTGTAACTGTCTTCAAATACATACATACATACATACATACATACATACATAAATATTTACAAAGGCTGGAAGCACATGTGTATACTGTCCCCGCAGCCCTCCTTCCTCAAGTGACAGAGGAGAGGAGATCCTAGTTCAGCCAGCCAGTAGTGGGCTTCCAGCTTCCAGATTTTCTGTATAAGATAAAGGTCAGAAATTCAGACTGGTGTTGGGCTATCCTGACTAGCCCTTTCCTGCTGGGCATCACTTCTGGTGTTCCTCTTGCCTCACTCTCAGTAGGTGCTGCTTTCCAAGCAATGTCTGTCAGTCTCCAAGGCTGTCCTCCAGCCTCCCTGCGGGCTTCCTAAGCTGGCATTCTATGGCCAGGAGTTCACTGTGGCTAAAGCAGTCTGTCCATGGCTTACAACAAAGTACTCTGGCTGATACAGCTCACCACTGCCTTCAGGCTCAAGATTCACCACAGCTTCAGTTTCTGCCCGTTGTTCCATACTCACACTGTTCCCAGCGACTCCAGTCTCACCATCACCCCCCTGGACATGCAGCCGTACAATTATTATGCCAGTTCTCACAATGACCATCCAGAGACCTCCATGTTGTTGGGAAAAGCTAAGCAGAAAGTGCTGTACTTGTCTCTGCAGACCAGCAGCCTTCGTTCGAGGACAACCTTCACTTCTCACTGGCTTTACATTCAGTTTAGGATGCTGACTGTGGCATGGACACCTACTTTACTCCCACAAGGAATCCACATTTCCTGCCTGCCTCGGAAAAGCCTTAGCCCTGAAGAGCTGCAGCACCACCACTGCTATGCTCCATTCCATCTTAGGGAAGAACAGATAGCTCCATCACTCCCAGAGGCTCACAGAACCAGATCCAGGGTGCTTTCCAACGCACAGGGCAGGCCCCTCCATCCACTTGCTGCAGCTGCAGGAATGCTACATATAAGCCCAAGTCAAACTCACTCATTCTGCGCAATCTAGGAAAGTTCCTCTCTGCCGCTTGGTACTAAGTGTCAGCAGATAATACCTAAGCCCGGGGACAGGACCAAAGGAAGGTCTCTCAGCATTTCTTAGCACAGAATGTTCAGTGGCTAGGACACAAACCCCAGCATCACCTTACATGTTCTGTGGGAAGCAGGGGTGCTCTCTTTTGTGTCCTGAATCTCGGAAACTGGCTATTGGTGCCATAATCCCTGGAGTAACACACACTCAGCTGTGGGACCTGGAGCATGCTGCCTGATTCCATCTGCTTTCAGGTTGGCTTCAAAATCCCCACCATAACTTGCACTCACATTTGAGACTTGGGTAAAGACTTCACTGTATCCTGCAGCTCTGAGACTGTGGCTTCTAATTCTGTAAGTCCTGTGGACACCTGTGCTTCCCTGCAGGGTCTGCTGGTGAAGTTTCCCAGAGGAACAGTAGCCAGTGGCTGAGACCTGGGTCAAGTATTCTTGATGTGACTGTCAGAGCTGTATTTTACAGACACTGAATCCCAAGGGACCAGGGTAGGGCTCCCACAAAAATCTGTTTTAATGTTAGACCCTTGTGAGATTTGTGGAATGTTCTATCTATATCTCACTGATCAAAGCTTGTACAGGCTAGTACAGGCTAGTACTCAAGCCCTACTATAATTTGTGATTGAAATGCAGGATGTGGATAAGTTTTTCTTTATGTCTTGCAGCTTTGAGATCAGGACTCCTGGAGCTATGTTCTATAGAATCATCCAGATTTTCCCGGTGGGACCTGGGGAGGACTCTATTTGCATCTTGGTGCTCCAGACCCATGCCTAACAGTATGCAATCACTGGCATAACTGCAGCTGAAACTGAGACCCAGGTAAGGTCTCAAGTGCCTACTGCAGTTCTGGGACAGTGACTGTGGGCTTTCTTTTTTTTTTTTTTTTAATTATTTATTATTTAACTTCATTAATTACATTGTATTATGTGACACAGTTACATAGATACTTGGGTTCTCCCCACCCCTCCCCAAACCCTCCCACCATGGTGGATTCCTCCACCTTGCTGCATAACCACAGCTCAAGTTCAGTTGAGATTTCCCCATTGCAAGCGTATACCAAACATAGAGTCCAGCATCTTATTGTCCCGTCAAGTTCAACGGCTTCTTAGGTATACCCTCTCTGGTCTGATGACAGAGCCAGCAGAGTATCATCCCAGTCAATTGAAAGCTCCAACATACCATCAGCAAAAATTTACATCATTATGGAATTAATTGACATAGTAATGAGTAACCAATATGTTAAAAGTAAATGCGGGTTCCCAGCCACCTTCTGTGACCACCTCACCTATACTTCAATTTTAGTTTATACACAACATATAACATTCAAAACATAACATGTTATACATAACATCATATCATCTTAAATTAAGGCAAACATGTGGTATTTAACCTTTTGGGATTGGCTCATTTCCCTTAGCATTATGGTTTCCAGTTTGGCCCATTTGGCCACAAAGAACTGCATTTTGTTTTTTTTAATAGCTGAGTAGTATTCCATGGAGTAGATGAACCATCTGGAGAAGGCTGTATCTACACCACTGCTTTAGGCCCTTGATGGCCAGGGCACAGTATCCAGGATGGCTTGGACAAGCTACCTTCCTGCTCTGCCAATCCTGGTGGATATGGACAAGCTACTGTTCCTGCTCTGCCAGTTTGGGAATGTAAATAATATTAAATATTCCTCTGAGTTTTTGGAACCCACTCTGTGGAGCCTAGGGGAGACCCAATCTGCCTTTCACTGCTCTGTGACTGTACCTGCAAGAGCAGAATCTCCAGCACAACACACATTCATCCTGTGGGACTGGGGTGAGGGTCTCTTCCAAACCCTATTTGATGGAACTAGGGACTTTAATTACCATATGCCCTAGCATCACTCTGGTTCAGCAAACAGGACTTGAAGAAGCACTTGCACATATAACAGTTCCAGTTCTATTGATACCACAAACCTCAGTATCACTCACTCTTGCCTATCAGGAGATGGGAATGGGAAGGTACCACGAATGTGATTCTTTATGATGAACTCAGGTGTTCACAACCCCATCTCCCTGGGGCTGGAAGTCTATGTCCCTTTAAAGCTATACTACTACCTCCATAAACTACTACAAGCTAGACTTCTGCGGTACTCATAGGTACTGCTGACATTGATTATAGCAGAACAAATCACACAGAGGTTGCAATTCTGTGCTCACTCAGAAATCAAAGCCAAGGCAATGACCCAACTGTTATCCTGAATGCAATCCAAGTGTCTTTGTTAACAAAAGCCACTGTATAAAGAAGGAATTGCTACAGCAGAAGCATCAAAAGACTGACACAGGAAACATGAAGAAATAGGGAACTGTGATACCTCCAAAAGCAAAAGCAAAAAACAAACAAAAATCTTGCAGAAATAGATTTTAAGATTTATTTATTTTTATTAGAAAGGCAGATCAGATTTATGAAGAGAAGGAGAGACAGAGAGAAAGAACTTCCATGGTCCATTGATTCATTCTCCAAACAGCCACAACAGCTGAAGTTGAGCTGAGCTGAAACCAGGGGCCAGGTGCCTAATGCCTTGGGCCATCTTCTACTGCTTTCCCGCGCTATAAACAGGGATCTAGATGGGAAGAGGAGCAGCAGGGACATGAACTGGTGCCCATAAGGGATGCCAGTGCTTGCAAGGTGAGGATTTAGCCATTCAGCCATTGTGCCAGGTTCCAGAAATAGATTCTAATGTGAAGGGGAACTTTGAAATGCTTGATAAAGAATTCAAAATAATGACCCTAAGAAGATTCAATGGAATACAAAAAATGCAGACAGGCAATTCAAATAAATCAAGAAAACAGTGCAGAATATGAATGAGAAACTCGGCAGAAACATAAATCATTAAGAAAGAAACAATCACTGATTTTGAAGTTGAAAATTTCAGTCACTGAAATATAAAACATAATTGAGAGCTCCAACAACAGAATAGACCAAGCGAAGGAAAGATTTTAAGACAAAATTAAAACTAGCCCAGACCAAAAAGAGAGAGAGAGAGAGAGAGAGAGAGAAAGAAAGAAAGAGAAAGAAAAAGAGTTGAAACAATGAAGAAGGTCAATGGAACATAGAAGATACCATTAAGCAAACACATGTTCGTGAAGAAAAGGAAAGAAGCATTGGAAATGCATGGGCTGAAACAATAGTTGAAAACTTTCTGAGTTTTGAAAGAAGCATGGATATCCACATTTATGTCTCTCACACACGGGAACTAAAAATAAAAAATCAATTCCGAGTGCAGAATTGTGATTACTAGATACTGGGAGGGGTGGAGGGACATAGGGAGTTTGGATAATAAGTACCAAAGCAGAATTAGAAGAAAGCAATACCTTTCTAATGTTGACAGCACACTGGGGTGACAACAGTTCATAATCACCTGGCATTTATTGTGTGAACCAAGAGAAGAATGACCTTCCTAGCCTCCATTCATAAAGTAATGTCAAAGAAGGGGAGATGTTCATGGCCTTGTTTTGATCAACACACATTGTATTCTTGCACTGCAATATCACATTGGACCACATAAGTATGTTCAGTTATTATTTAAATAGTTAGCAATGAGTGCCGATTTGAAGTCTTACATGCCTAGGTTCAAAACCCAGGTTTCTCTGTCCAACCCGCCTCAGTGAGCAACTGTTTGGCTTTGTGCAATTCAGGTATCTGTATCATTTCATCTAAAAAAAAAGTGGAGACAGCAGTGATTACAGGAGACTTGTGGAGCTAAAAGCAGTCTGGAAGCAGTGCTCATCACCACTAACGTTTAGTAAATGCTCACTGAAAGAGTGACTAAACATGTTCATGCCTCCTCCAGTATCCTGATGAAAACAACTACAAATAAAGCGAGTAGAGTCACCGAAGGGTAACAAGAGGCACACATTCCAAGGAGCAAAAACATGTGTATATGCATGTGATCATGCATATGTGTGCTGCTTGAAGCCTTCTCCTTTGGTCAGAGTCTGGCAAAACAAACTAATGGGGAAGTCTGGGCTTTTGTGATTAACACACATGATCTCACATGTAATAAGCTGAAAGTGCTACCCTACAAGCACAGTGAGCACCGCTCTCCAGGCCCCGCCACACTGGATAACTGAGATAACTTGTCTCCTGAGAAAATAGCCCTTATGACTCCATAGAGCAAAGCCGGTCAGAAAGATTGCTCTCTGGGAAATGAAGATATATTACCTTCCTCATAAAACTGTGCTCTGGCTACTAGCAAAGGAACTGTTGGGTTGAATGAGGATGATAACCTGTTCGGAGCACTAACTCAGAGTCAACCAAGCGAGTTATGGGAACTATAGGAAAGACCAGGCTGTTTTACAAATGTGCCTATGTCTACAACAAGATAAAACTTCTGAATCAATTACAGTGCAGCGACAGATAGTTCAGCCATGCAGTGCTGGGGAACAGCGTCAGTACTCAAATGACAGCCTACGAGGCATAGAAAAAAAAATGCTTGGCAATGAAGTTCAGGATGGGGAAATCCTTAGGCACTTGACAAACAACACATTTCAGTTTTGATTTTAACCAAAAAGGGCAGAGAAAACTACCCAAAACAAATTACATCCTTCTCTGTTGTACCCATTTGTAAGGATCTGGATAAGAATCTTGGATTCTGTGGGAGAAAGAATGGTTGACATATTATTGAGCCAAGTGTTACTGGAGGAGAGAACCTGGCTTCTTCTGTCCAGCCCATTCTGGTTCCGAACGCTGTGTCTGGGAGTAGGAGGAAGCCTTTGGGGGAGAGGGTTCTGCAGTGAGGGTGAGGGCCTGCGAGGAGAACAGCTGCTCAGGGGAGATTTCTTGGCAGTTTTGGACAATGCAGGCCAAGGCTCAGTCTCTGTTGCCCTACAAAGTGAGGGGTTTTGTGATGTACTCAGGGATTCTCCGTCAGGCTCATCCAGGCATCAAGTTCCAAAGCAGCACACAGGAGTTGGTTTCAACCCTTAGCTCTCTATAAGTCAGCTTTGAATTTGCAGGCTTTGTATATGATTTCAGGTAAGCTTGCAGCTAGCATTTAGGACTATTATGATCTAGACAATCACAAGCGGAAACGATCCCTCACATGGGGCTTACCATGTGGCCGGTCCTTCACTAAGCACTTTCCATTTGTCAGATCATTTCAGCCTCACAACCCCAAAGAAATTATTATTATCTTCCAGTTTTACAGCTAGAGAAACTGAGCTATTAAGCAACTGACCCAATTTAATAAAGTTTGCAGAGGCAGAAGTAGGATTTAACCAAAGCAGTCTGGTTCTGTGAGAGATGCACTTTTAAAAACAAACCAAAACAAAACAAAAACTTGCAGAAAAAGATTTACATTGTGAGGGGCAGGTACCATGGCATAGTAGTAGGATAAGCCTTGCCTGAGGTGCTGGCATCTCATGTAGGTGCTGTTTTATGACCCAGCTGCAACATTTATGATCCAGCTCCCAGCTTATGGCCTGGGAAGGACACACAGGAGAGTGCAAGTGATTGGATTTGTGTTCATATGAGATCCAGAGCAGCATCCTGGCTCCTGGCTTTGGATGTGCTCAGCTCTGGCCAGAGTGGCAATTTGGGGAGTGAATCAGCAAATGGAAGACCTCTCTGTTTCTCCTTTTCCTCTGTAACTCTACCTTCTAAATATGTATAACTCTTTCCTAATGAAATTTATACATATTTGAAAGGCAGCAAAGCAGAGAAGAGGACAGAGATTTCCCATCCACTGCACAGTTTCCAAATGGCTGCAATAACAAGGACTGGGCTAAGTGGAAACCAGGAGCAATAACCCCCTCCTGATCTTCTTCATGGCTAGCAGGGTCCAAGCACGCGGCTAGCCCATTCTCCTCCCAAGGGGCTTGTTTAAATCAGAAGCACAGTAGTCAGGACTTGAAAAGGTAATTCAACCTGGGATTCCAGGATCATCAGGAACTGCTTAACATGCTGCTATTCAACACTAGCCCCAACTGATGTTCTCAATACCTATACGATACTAATTCTCACTTTCTGTCTTAAAGATTCAATAACTACAGTATCAAAAATTAGTCTCATTCTTAAACATAAATCTAGTGTCATAAAACTAATCTTGGTACCCACATACATTCCTTGAACAAGAATTTAGGATTTTTGCCCTGAAGTTCTAGTGAGAAAAAGAAAAAGACTTCCGATTTCCTTTGTAGAAAGCAGACATTTGAAAGACAAATGGAGATTAACTTTCCTTCTTTACTCTTTGTTTCCTTTCTTTCCTATTTATTGACTGTCAAAGACCAGGAATCAAACTAGGCAGTGCAGATAAGAGAAAGGAAGTTATAGTTCTTAAAGCAAAAGGCCTCAGAGTCGAAAGTGAAATGAGTATTACAATTCACAGAAAAGTACCTTGGGCAGCCATAAACCAGGATGGCATGTCTTTAAAGAAGAGTACAAAGAAGAGACAGAGGCAAAATGAATATTACTGAAGGCTCCCCTGCAAAGGAGCAAAACCCTGTGCCAACCTCAGAGCTCACGGAGGAAGACATCGAGAAATTGGGAGATACAGAATTCAAAACATTTGTTATAATGCTTCTTATCAACAACAAGAAGCACATAAAGCAGGTGTTCAGGGAATTTAAGGAATATGTCACACTGGAAATGAATGAAACCAAGGTTGGTATATCAGAAATGAAGAATACAGTGGAGCAAATTAAAAGTATAGTGGAGAGTCTCCAAAATAGAAAGAATCTCAGAATTGGGAGATATTTCCTGTCACCAGGAGGAAACAAACAAAAAGCTGGAAGCAGAGCTGGATCAGGCCAAAAAAAAAAGTATTTAAGAATTGAAAGACACTATTGAGAGGCCAAATATAAGAGTTATGGGAGTCTCAGAAGGTGCAGAAAGAGAAACTGGGATTAAAGGTGTATTTAATGAAATAATAAGGGAAAATTTCCCTAATCTAGAGAAAGAATTGGGAAATAACATCCAGGACAGTCATAGAATCCCCAACAGGGTTGATCAAAAGTGATCTTCACCACAACACATAATCATCAAGCTCTCTTCAGTTGAACATAAGGAAAAGATCCTTAAATGTGCATGTGAAAAAAATCAATTGACATATAAAGGAATGCCAATTAAACTCACAGCTGACCCCTCACAGGAAACTCTACAGGTCAGAAGAGAATGGAGCGACATAGTTCAGATTCTAAAAGCAAAAAACTTGTCAGCCAGGATAACATATCCAGCAGAGCTTTCTGTTGTCTTTGAAAATGAAATAAAATTATTCCACAGTAAAGTTAAAAGTATTTGCCTCGTCCAAACCTGCCTACAAAGGATACTTCAAGATGTTCTCTTGACAGAGAAGAGGAATAGCACCCAACAAAACCAAAGGCAAATGGAAAGAACATCCCAGTAAAATGACAACAGAAGACTAAATCAATGAACAACCCAGTGCTAAAATGACAGGACCAAATTACCACCCATACATATTAATCCTGAATGTAAATGGTTTAAGTTCAGTCAAACCTCATAGATTAGTACACCGAATTAAAAAAACAAAACCCATCTATTTGTTGCCTACAGGAGACACATTTCACTAACAAAAATCAACAAAAACTGTATCTCATGGATCTTGATTTTTTGGTTGTTGTTAGTTTCCTCTCTTCAAAACACTTTCTTCTGATTAAATTCTTCAGTGACTCATAGATCATACAATAACATCCTTTTCTTCAAGAAGGTTCTTGATTTTCCTTTACATTTCTTCAGCGACACATTAGTCATGCAAGAGCAGGTTATTTAACTTCATGGTGTTGTTAATTTCTTTTTTTCTTCCTGTTGTTGACTTTGTTTTGTGGCTTTTCATTAGTAGCTGTGTAATGGAGATTCTCATATCAAGCAGCATGTTATTTTACTTCATGGCATTGTAAATTTCTATTTTTCTTCCTATTGTTGATTTTATATCATGGCTTTTCATTAAAGGGATGTACAGTAACTGTGAAATGGAGACTAACATATCCAAATGTGAGGATAAAAGGCAGTATGCATCTCTACTTCCAGACTAAAGATGGACTCCTAACGAAACTGTTTACTATCTGACAATAGGAAGATGGACTCTCTGCCATTGTCCATGCCCACAATTATGGACATATGACTGTGTATGAAGAACTATACTTCAGTAATGATATAGGGGAACTCAGTGGGGAGGAGAACCGGGGAGGGGATAAGGGAAATCCCAGGGGCCTATGGAACTGTATCATAAAATGATAATAATAATAGATTTTTAAAAAGAGTACAGCAATCCTTCAGGCTCAGAGACAAGAGGAGGAAACTTTCCATGCTAGAGAATGGGAACAGAAGGTCTTAGGCTGGGACAGCTGAGGGAGATTTACTACAGCGTGAGTGTTGCAAGATTTCACCAGATAGACAGATAAGGAAAGCCACCTTTGCCTAAAGGAGGAGTACCTTCAAAGGCAGGTCGCTAATTGTATGGCATTCCTGGGATCTTCATGTAGTTGGTATGGCGGGAAGCTAGTGTAAGGAATCAGATGTGCTAATTTGTTGGTAGCAGTTCTGGTCCCTGGAGAAGTTACTTTTGAAAATACAAAATCTTGCTTCTCCCCATTTTTTTTGCCCTTCCAAAGGCACCTAAGTCAGTCCCCTTGAGAGAAACCAAAGGAACAAAATCATAATATCAATCCTCATCTCTGAGTTACTCTCATAGCAAAAGCTAGGAGATGGGGCCTGATTTTTCAGTACTTTCGAAGAACGAGAGGAAGAGGCAGCCAGTCACACCCTCCGACAAGGAGCTGGATAGGACTGCTGCCCACTGTGAATGAGTTCCTCTACTCGCTCTTTGATTCATTTGTCCCCATCCCTGAGATGTGCATAAGAGATATGACCTCCACCATCTTCTCTGGTCTTCTTCCTTGGGGACCCCTCCTGTCAATATGGCAGGTGATCCCTTTCTTAAACCAATCTCACTTTGCACACTGAAATTGTCTGCATGAAAATTATTTTGAGTGAGACAACAATCAAGTTTGTTGTCGTCTTCTGTGTTGGGTTCCCTGCAACCCTAGAGGCCAGGGACATCAGGGAAGGTGGCTGTGGAGAAGAGTGAAGAGTCAGTAAGTGAAGATCTCAGGTGCCAAGCAGCTTTTAGTGTTTCCTTAAGGTAATGCAGATGAATTATCCTGTGATCCTAGCTAGGTTCTACAAGAGGTGGGAGTGAAAGGGACTAACAGTATTCCTAGTGCTAGTTAATCACAGGTACTTGGACATTCATAATCGAGGCTGAGACCCGGAAGGAGTGTGTCAGCCCCACTGTAGTTCACTGCACATGCTAGCTCCTTAGAACTGCATAAAGGACAAATACAAGATTTGAGAGATTCATAACCCTAGAAGAGTTCAATCCTGGCTCACATCACACACACAAACACCACCACCACCAGTTAAACTATCACCTCAGCAAAACCTCTCTCTCACAAAAGTTCAATATCACCTGGCAGAGACCATTCCTGCACATGTAATGGATGTACTGCTTTTACTTTTAGTGCTTTATTCCCTTTGCAGATACCTTGTAGGTAACCTTGGGTCCTGACCATATTTTATCTTTTGTGATCAAAATAGGGCTTAGAATTCAAGTTTTTAGACTCCATTTGACAATGGGTGTTTATTAGTTTTGTTAAAAGTTATTTCTTTTCATTAGTATTTGGAAAAAGAAAGTGCGCACAGTTGAGGACGGGACTCCTCTGGTACCAGAGAAAAGGAAAGGGTGGCCCCAGGGCTGATTACTGTGAGAGAGATGTTCTGTCAGATGCTCTCTTGGGGTCCAGTTCTCTTAGGGTTCCAAGCAACTTAATGAGACAGTCTCCCACTACCCAGACAAGAAAATGGAGACACACAGGCACAAATATGCCTCAACAACTAGGTGCCAAAGGGATCATGCCATACACTGCTTGACTGCAAAACTTTCAGGACTATTCCCCTACAGTTTATCTTACAAGATAAGAAACAATTAAGGAAATTGTGTTACAAAATGTGTGCATAGATGTGTGGAAAATTCTAGCTTGATAATTTAGAGACAAATGCTGATTAAACCATTTAGAGTACTGTGGGTTACTTAGGGTGACCACACCTGTAGGGCATTTTTATCAGCTTTTCATTTTCCTGGGAAGCTTTCCGGCTGGGCTGTCAGTTCTCATCAGTTCAGACACTGGCTTCTGAGGTTCTTATCATGCAAACAGGACTAATCTGCTTTTCTTCAGTCTAGTCTGGCTGTCTATTATCTCCTGCCGGGTGATACCATTTAATACACTGGGTTCCCAAACAAACTGAGTTAGATTTTAGGAAATTTTCATGTCTCTCATTCCCCTCAAATATCTCCAAGGATTTGGGAGAAACTCGTCCCTGCTTAGTGAAGTGACATGACAATACACTGCTCAGACGATGATATCACACAGTGTGGCATTTCCATGCACTCCCCTGACAAAATATAGTCTTCATATTAGCATGTTTCTAACACAAAGCAATACCAACACATGTACATACATAATGTCTGAAAGAATGTACCTTCTGTTTCGAATGAACATGGAAATTGTAAAGTGCCTAAGGCAAAGTCCTTCACCTGTTTCTCTAGATTCACACTGAATCATTCTGAAGAACCCAGAAGTCCAAGGGGGCCGTGATAAAACAGGAGTGTACATGCTGGCACCTGTGATCAGAGCACTGCCAGCTCTGATGGCTGTGGTCTGAAGACTCCTCCCGAGGGCTAGCACTCACTCCTGCAGCTGCAGGGGGTTGTCTTAGTGCTCTATTGCTTTGAACAATTCTGTTGACATAATTGTGCAAAGATGTAATAATAAAAACAGCTTACAAAGAACATTCGCCTCAAATCCTCTAAAACTCAGGCTATAAACAAATGAAACATGCATTGCACATAATAGTTTATTTAATCCACATAGTAACCTTGCTGTTGGGTATTTATACCCTTTTAAAAGTTGAGAACTCTGAGGCTTGGAGAAAATCTGTGCCTTGCCAAAAGCCAAGGCTCTGTCTAGAATCTAGACATATTGACTCCAAACATTCTATTCTGATAAGTATAAAGTAATTGCACATGACATGCATGCCTGGTGTGATGGCATCTTTCCTTCCATTGCCTGTGGTCATAGATCAACTGATTTTAGCAAAGCAGCATCAAGTATACATTTAAGGATCAACCATTCTCTGTTCCCATTTTGCAGGTATTCTGCAGGATAAGGCTAGGATGCAGTGTATCAAAAAATGCGTGCTCAGCTTCCTTGTGTGAAAGGTTATGGGAAATGAGCAAAGGAGAGGAAGTCAGAGAGTGACACACACTGTTGTTTGACTATCTCAGGCTCATTCCAAACCACCATGTCCTCTGCTTGCTCTCCATTACAGACTGTGAAAATCAGAAACTTATTTCCTCAGACATCTCTTGAAGGTCGTGATGCCATGCAGTTCCATCTTGAACAATGGCAAGTAAGGAGAGGCATGGGAAAAAAATCTTTCCCTTATTGATAGGTGAGAAGCACACAGAAACCTCTGGTACCACCTGCTTTTGGAAATGATGGGTTTAGGATATGATGCCTGGAGCTTTGGTAGCCTTCTTGGTACATTGAGAAGTCCACTGGAATTGCTGATACACTAACCTAACATCCTGATATCAGGGAACTGACGAGCTATCTCCAGAAACATCTACTCTAGGTTTTTGTTTCCGGAATAGTAAATATCCTTAAGGTTTAAGTCACTGTAAGTTGGAGTTTCTGATACTTTCCCTCTGCTGTATCCTGATGTGAAGGAGAAATGGGGAAGCATCATCTACTGGTTCTCTCTCTCTCTCTCTCCTCCCCCTCCCCCCCTCTCTCTCCCTATGGGTGAATTGAAAGATTCAGGATTATGAAAGCAGCTCTACTCCTTTAGAGTAAGGATTTATCTCTCCTGATCATTGCCATATTCTGTACCGAGCAAAGTAGATATTTAATAAGCATTGGATGACAAATTAATCACTCTATGCACAAGCATTCACAATGCATCCCTATCGTATACCAGGCACTGAGATAGAGCTGGCGATAAAGAAATAAGACATACATTCTTCCCTTAATATGTTTGCAGTTCAACTTGGGGAGGCAGACCATATATTCACACTCTTAGGATGAAGTGTGAGAAGTGTTCTAACAACGAGGGAGTATCATAACAAGTATAAATGGAGCATGTGGGAGGGATCAGGGGACGATGGAAGAATAAACCCTTCCAACAGACACTGCTCTATTCATCAGTCCTGGTGTCCAATTTAAACAGCAAATATTTTTTCAGCATTTGTTGTGTGCATGGCACTATACTTCATAATAATTAATATTTATCATAAAATTAACTGAACCTTAAATGCACTTACAAGGTACCAGTTGCTCTACTTATGACTTACATGTATTTATTTATCACACGACTCTAGGAAGTAGGTGTTATGAGGAAACCAACAGAGAAATATGAAACTAATTTTTCCCAAATCACAAAGCTAGTAAGTGGCAGAACCAGAATGGGACTCAGGCAAACTGGCTCCAAATTCCTTATTTTAATGGTAGTCACACTCATTGTTCTCACGATAGCCCGAATCATTAGAAGAAAATGGAAAAAAAATTCTTTCATCATCGCTCTGCTTCTTGTGTTTGATCCAGACCTATATTTTGCTGGGTTTTAATTCTAGCCCAGACCAAGTAGCAGTTTTGTTCTCTAGCCCCTTTGTTGTGAAGCATACAAATAATCTAAAACATGAGCACATTAATTTCAACCTTCATTATAAATGTGGCCAGCAAAGGACCAACCCTGGAGTCAATCTCAGAATGTCTTTTCTATCTGTGCAAAATGAGTTTAAAGACATTTTCCACTAAGACATTTTTTCCTTGCAAAATGTGAGAAATGTGAAGTCTAATTACTTAGCTGTGCCAGATATGCTTTTTCAGCTTTTGCTAGACTTAGCTCAACACAAACTGTGCTTACCCTTGCATGCACAATGAGTCTCATTAATTCGTTCTTGCTTCCAAGTGTACTGAAGGAAAATGGTAACAAACCTGGGGAATAAATTCTTCTCCTTTTAGTGTATCTGTGTTAGAAGATTCAACTCCGATCCAACTCTTTCGACTTGCATAAAGACTGCCCTGCTCTAACTAGACAAGGGAGGTCAAAACCTACAGAAACTCTTTGGTTAACATCACAGTTTCTCGCATGAACACTGCATAGAAGAACACACGTGAAGGAGATCTGCTGAACAATGATGGAATACATGGAGACATGGAGGCATCAACTCCCTTCCTTCTCCCATTCTGTTATCAGTGCAACCCTCTCCTGTGCTGTCAGATACAACCAAGCGACTTTATGCTCAGAATTATGCAAAACTCCTCATTCCAGGTCCCGGGAAATAACATGGCAAGGTATAAAAACACTTCATTATTTCACACCTAATGTGAGATCTTCCAAACTTCTGAATTGTATCCATCCCAAATCACACCTGTAAAATACATTCTCACGGTCTATGATATTCCTCACCTTAAAATGTAGGACCCCTTGTACCTGATTTTGAATCTACGTAAGAACTTCTTAGTATTTAAAATTCATTCGATAGAAGTGAAGATTTCTCAATTCCAAGTGTGGATGATTAATGTTTTGTCACTCCACCATCCCTTCATTCTGTGTGAGTGTTTCATCACCTGTGCTGAGGGAAGCCAGTGGCATGTCATAATGATTGTCAAGCAGCTGCATGGAGAGGCCCGCGTGGAGTTCCTCATACCTGCTGCTGACAGCTACCCCGAACTCAGACTGTATGACTAACCCATCTTCAAGGTGGATCTACTAGCTCTAGTCAAGCCTTTGATGCCGCCCGACATGTTGGATGCAATTTCATGTGACACTCTGAGCCACAACCACCCAGCCAAGCTTTCCTAGAATCCTGGCCCATTGCAATGATGTGGAGATTATAAATGGTTAAAGTTGTACGTTGTCAAAGATAATGAGTTTTTTTTAATTTGAGGGTTCTATTGCATAGTTGGGTGACTACAGATAATATTAATGTGCTCTATATTTCTCTACTTAAAAATATGAAAGAATTTTGAATGTTTACATCATTAAGAAATGTTAGCTGCTTGACGAAGATATATTTACCCTGATTAGAATTACACAGCAATTATACACATATGTATATAATATAAATTTATGTAAACTTATGTATAGATAGATATAGATATAGGTGTAGACATAGATATAGATACAGATATCTGGTACCACACAAATTTGTAAACTTTATGCCTACTAAGAATTTTTACACATAATGTTCTATCAAACTTTGTTTTAAACCTCTATCAACTAGTTTAGATGATATATAGTACAGCCTGAATGAGCTCTATTTCTAAATACATTGTATTCAAATAAAACAGACATTTCATTTGATTATTACTTATTATCCTTGCCTAGAGTTCTGCTGAACTATGACCTTTTAACTTCTTAGTTGTTGAACTCTTTATTTAGTGGAGCATTAAGCTTTTGACAATAACATAACTTTAAAATACATATGTATGGATGTATGTATGTATTTAATGATATAGCTCCACAGGCTCTGGGATTTCTTCTTCCTCCTTCCCCAGGTCCCCTCTTCCTGCTGAGTTCCCCTATATTATTTCAATAGTACAGTCCTTACAAAACAGTCATAAGTCAATCATTCTGCTATTTGAGTATATCATGATACTGTAGGTATGGAGAATAGCATAATCCAGCATCCTATTGTCTAGACATATTTAATAGCTTCTTTGGGAGTCCATCCTTGATTTGGAAGTAGAGATACTGCTTGGTAACCTCATACTTTACTATGACAGTCTCTATTATACAGTTCTCCTAGAGGACTATGTGTATAGCATGTTTATCTATGTATCTATTGATCTTGTATTTTGCATGTAGGTTGCCTCATATCAGAGAGAACATATATTTATCCTTTTGGGATTGGCTTATTTCATTGCTGCATCCCATCTTCAAAGATATTTAACATACTTTTTTTTTCCTCCCTATGGTTCCTCCATGGCTTTCCCAGGAGCTAGCACATCATTGATATTGAGGAGCAACAGCCATGACGGTTAGTAAACAAGCACAATGCTGAGTCCATATTTCCTGACACACGTGACAAAAGTCTTCCAGAGGCTTTATTTATGCAATGTAGGCCTCCAGACTAAATGTGTGTGCTAATTTTATTTCACAAAAGCATCTGGATGAAAAGTATTTTACACTCTTGAACCTCACTTAGTATATGGCATAATCTACTCTGTGCTCATCTGTTTTATTTATTTGTTTTTATTTTTTTGAAAGTGAGTGACATTATACAGAGATGCCACCTGCTTTGTGGTGCGAGAGCCTGTGAGAATGGAAGATTAGTCAGCCCATATCTATAAAGCGCTTTGCAGATGCAGAACAAGATGCAAGTGTGGGTGACTGCAATGGCCTCAACATGAGTTGATCACTCAGCCACACTGAGCTTCTACAATGATGTTCTCTGTGATTTGTCCTGTGGATGGGAACATTTGCTGCCCAACCCACTCCTCTTTGGCAGACAAAGGATTTGCATTCTTCATGGCGTCAGAAGTAGACTCTACAAAAACATTTCAGTATTCTAATGAAATCACCAAGAGCTTATGGCTATAACTGTATTCTACTGCCATCATGCATGCTGTATTCTTTTATGCCAGTTACATGTTTCTTTCAGGACCACCACCTCTTCACTCACTGAAGGGTTTCAGAACCTGCAATGCCACTGTTAGGTATATAGCTCACCATACTGTCTCCGTGTTTTCACTATTACCCAACAGACTACAATGTTCACAATAGCCCTACACTAGAACCTGGCCAGATGCCCATCAACAATTGAGAAGATGACTAAATTGTGGTATATTCACACAGGTGAACACTGTGCAACAATGAGTAACTGATTTGTAAGTAAAGCAAGTGCAAACTGTCTGTTTCAAAGACATAGAAAAAAGGAAAGAAGTCAAATACACACAAAGAAGTCACAGTGTATGAGTCCATTTATGCTAAGAACTAACAAACAAGCAGGAAGAACAAATCTCCACTGTCCTCGGCAAGTGTAGTGGCTCCCCTTGGTGGGCAGTGGTGATCGCAAGGGCTTGCGAGGGTGAGGGTGACGCTGGACCTGCTTGCAACGTTCTCTCTCTTGATCTGGATGCTGTACCACAGGTGTGTTTAGGTTGTGACCGTTCATTGAGGTTAAGAACTTGTATTTTTTTAACATATTGGTTACTCAATACTCTGTCCACTAATTCCATAACATTACAAATTGTTGCTGATGTTATGTTGGGGCTTTTAATTGATTGGGATGACACTCTACCGGCTCTACCTTCAGACCAGAGATGGCCTCCCCAAGAAGCCGTTGAACTTATCTGGACAATAAGATGCTGGACTCTATGTTTGGTATATGCTTGCAATGAAAGAATCTCAACTGAACTTCAACTGTGGCAATGCACCAGGATGGAGGAATAAACCATGGGGGAAGGGTTTAGGCAGGGATGGGGGGAATCCCAGTACCTATAAAACTGTGTCACATAATGCAATGTAATAAAAAAAAATCGAAAGGCATGGTACCAGCACTGTGGCGCAGCATGACTAAGCCACCACCAGTGATGCTGGTGTCCTGTATCAGGGCACTGCTTTCAGACTGCTTGCCCCACTTCTGAACCAGCTTCCTACTAATCACCTAAGAAGGCAGCAGAGGATGGTTAAAGTACCGAGGTTCTGGAACACATGTGAGAGATTTGGATGGAGTCCAGCCTCTTGATTTTGACCTGGCCCCACACTGCACATTTCAGCCACTTGGAGAGTAAACCAGTAGCTGGAGGCACTCTTTATTCTGTCTCTCCCATTTCCCCTGCCCTCTCTCTCCTTTGTAACTCTGCCTTTCAAATCAAATAAAATAAATCCTTTTGAAAAATTCTGAGAGGCCAAGTCAGAAGGAGAAAGACGGGGGAGAGAGAGAGAGATAGTTACTTGAGTACATTGGCAAAGAAATTGGTACTAGGAACCAGAACTAGGAATTGAACCTATGCATTTTGTTTGGGATGTGCAACCTTAACTACTCAGCAAAATTTCTGCTTCACTGTACTTTATAAGCAACATATGTTAATAAAAGATTTAATAAAAATAATAGTTATTATTTCGCTAGTCCTAGGCTAGTTAGCTGAGTTTCAAGATGCCAGATGTCTGTTTGTTCTAACTTGTATCTTAAAGTCTAGCAAAGCATTTGAGAGACAGTTCTGAAAGGTAATGTAACTTGGGAGATATTTTATGAAATTTAAGAGTTCTCCAAAAATCTCAAGTCAGAAGATTTGCTATACACCCCTGAATATAAGGGATTTGCTAATATTTCATAGAAAATACATATTATGAAAAAAAACTGCATAGATCTCAAAAATGTTTGCACAAAATATCTTTTTGTTCCATTTTTCCATGAACTTTTGGAAATATTTTCATATGTTAAAAAGTCACAAATTCTATGATAGCAAAAATACAGCAAAAGGGTTAAGAGTATAGCGAGAAAGAGGGCCAGCTAGAATTTTTAATAGATAGATGGGCAGGGTCTAAGATTTCACTGAAATCATCAGTCTCAAGTCTTTGAAAGGCACAATTACAAGGAGAGGGAGAGAGACACAGAGAGCTCCCATTTCATTTTTGATGGATATTGAAGAACTCTAACACGGTGAAAGCTGTCACTTGGAACACCGGTTCCCTTCCACATCATCAGGCAGGCTTATCTTAAAAATGGTTTGGATCTACTACATAAACAAACCAGTACTTATATCTTACAGGCTGCACACCAGATGGCCAGGATAACAGTGGCTTGTGTGATTTCCAAGTAGGTCTTAGCAATTTCCCATTGCAGCCATAGAAATTGTGCAATGGTGCTTTCTCAGTGACCAAATGAGTCAACTAGCTTCCTGGGGCTATCGCATTGAACCAATTACACTTAAAGGACATCTGCCAAAAATAATGCTCTTCATTTTTGAGTGGTTGATAATTATATCATTGTTTCCAGTAATAGTTAGATAGCAGGACAAATTGTCTTTTGAGACCTCTTCCAGTTCTGAACAATCAGATCCAATCACCCATGAAGAAGAAACTTCCCTTCTATTCTCTATGGCCTCTATAGCAATCACCCACAGGCATTTACACCATTAATTTAGGAATAAGACCTAAGGAGGGATGTGTGCGACTTTAAGGTCATAATCCAGCTGCCCCCAGACCTCTGACCTTCTTGTTACCTTGTTCTTTTCACCTGGTGAACCTAGGTGTCCGTCTCAATATGCTACTTGCACTCTCCCACACCCTGGGTGGGTTTTCTCCGTTACTCGTTTGTTTCAGTCTAGCCCACAACACTTCTCTTGGCCCCGCAATTCCTGTCCTCATTTCAAAGCCTCAAGGTGTTTCTTCCTTCCTTGAGAGGCCAGCCCTAAATCCTCACTGTCCACTCCCTTCCCCTCCCCCCAAGCGTTTCTCTCTCTCTCTCTTTCTTTCTCTCTCTCTCTCTCTCTCTCTCTCTCTCTCTCTCTCTCCCCCTGCGGCATTTATCCTTGTGTACTGGCTGTGCTTTTTCTTGTCAACCACCATAGACTGTCTTTAGAGTTAACTGTGTTTTCTCTCTGAAACCTCTTTCCTCAACGGGGCTTTGTGCTTCTGGGTCCTAGCCCAGATCACTTAACCTCTTAAATCTGCAGCTAATGGCAACAGTAGTAGTTGTAGTAGTAGAGAGAACTGATCTTCAGACAATACGCAAGAACCCCAGATTTCCCTCTAAGTGTCCTCACATAATCTGTGGTCTAAGACCTGAGAGGTCTGGTTGCCCAGGCTGTCACCAAGTTCTGGAAGGCATAAGCAGTGACAATGACTTTCAGACTGTACCGGGTTGTATGCAAGTACAAGAGATCACTGATTTTAAACCACAGAACATTTTAGAGCTATGAGAATGTGGCAGCAAAAATGCGCTCCCCAAGTTAGAGAAAACACTGCAGGGGAAAAGAGAGGGGTAAAATGAGAGTCATTCTTTCACGTCATGAGAGTCGCTCATATTCAGGTGTTAAGTGCCTACCACTGAGGCAGGTGCACGGTGGTGGGCCTGGTGTGAGGTGCGTCTCCTCCAGTACCTTCACTCCTCAGACCAGCACTGCAGGGGAGATGCCCTATCCCCATTTACAAGGGAGGAAACCAAGTTCAGAGCGATGAGACTTTCAGCCAGGAGGAGGCATACTCAGCACTTAAATTAGGCTTTTGGTATCCTTCTCCTTCAACATGCTTTTTCATTCCTGGGCTGTGGCTGGCTCTTGTCTTTGCTTACTAGAAGAAATGAATATGAGAAGTGAGCCAGAGTGGATAAAATAAAGACCATTTCGTCTCTCACAGTTGATGGAGTGGAGTCTAGTGGATCCATTGTCCATATTAATAAAGCACTGGCAGGAGAAAAACCTGACTCAAACAGAATCCTCATAAACCTCCAAGTTCTCTCTCCTTCATTGCCTTGGAAAGATGCAATGTTAGCAGGCACAGAGCTCAGACACCAACTGAGGCTTGAAGCCATCCCTGAGTCCCAGAACCAAAGCAACAAGCTCCAAGTCCTTTATAGATGTTTTTCAGATCATTTCTGCAGAACAAATGAATTCTGAAACTAAGGATTTAAGTTCTTGCATTTTAAAATAAAATTATATGTATATAAAATCATAAATAATGACTACAATGTATTTTGTACAATTTGAAAGAAAAACATTATAAGCTAAAACTACAAGTTTGGAAGTTAATAAATATCAAATTTGTACAATATTCCTTCAGAAGCACATATTCTTCTAGAAAAGCCCAGAATTCTTTTTCATCTCTAAAATTCTACTTATGACCAAGCACAAACAACTTAGAAGCCAGTTTTTTTTTTTACAACAAGAATAAGCAAAATTTGAAATGTACATATCCTTTGATCTAGTGATTCTATCTCTAGGAATTTACCCATTATAGCAACATGCCTAATACACAAAGACATCTATCTGCATATGTTCTTGGCAGGGATGTGTGGCTAGTGAAAATCTGGACACAGCATAAATGTATGTTGAAAAGGGATGCATTAAATGAATCAAAGTGCTTCCATGCAATGAAATATTCTGCAGTTAGTTCAAACCAATGAGGCTGGTCTTCATGCACCAAAATGGAAAGATATCAAAGACATAAGTATCAGTTACCTGGGCCGCAATTAACATTGCTTTAATAAATAACTACAAATGTCAGTAGCCTTACAGTAGTAAGTGTTTGTGGAAGTGTGTATGACAGGGTATCAAACCCATTTCTAAAAGCTTGAGTTACTATAAAAGATGTTGCTTAAAATTATATTCAAGGGGTTGGTAATCTGGAGAGTCAGATTAAGCATCCATCTGCAATGCTTGCGTCCTCTGTGAGAACCAGTCCTGGCTGCTCCACTTCTGAGGCAGCTCCTTGCTAAGGTGCCTGGGGAAAGCAGCAGAAAATGCCCTAAGTGCTTGGGCCCCTGTATCCACTAAGGAGACCTTAAAGAAGCTCCAACCTCTATAACTATGCCTTTAAAATAAATAAAAATAGACCTTTAAAATTGTATTCATTTATATTTATTTGAAAGGCATAAATCTCCTACCAGCTAGTACATCCCTCCAAAATGCCTTTTAGAGCCGGGGATAAGCTAGGCTGAAGCCAGAAGCTGGAAATTCAGTGCTGGTGTCCCACATGGGTGTCAGAAATCGAATAAATTAAGTTGTCACTTGTTGCCTGTCAGAATTTGCATTAACAGGAAGGTAGAATTGGGGGCAGAACTGATACAGGACCCTAGGCACTCCAAAATGGAATATGGGCATTCCAAGAATTGTTTTAATCACTGTGCCAAATGCACAATGCATAGATTTTAGAAGTAGAATATTCTTTTTATCAAAACTCATGAGTCAGTCATTGTGGGACTCTACAATTGGACAACTTGGAAATTCATCTTCCTTCTGCCCATCTTCGAATGGTCCTCTGGACCCTTCTGCCAGTAACTTGTAGTCCAGGTTAGGAACAACTGCTCTGTTGGAGGAAGAGCTCATTAGTGAGTGAGATAAATCACCTCAGACTTGTCTTGAACAAATCCTGCCAAATGAAGTGATCCAAAGGGATTGAAAGATGACATATATAATAGCCTACACTGAGAAAGCTCTTTCATCCTGAAATTGTACCTCTAACATCTCTTCATTTTCTGTCACATTACAGACTGAAGTTGGCACAAATCTCTCAGAGTTTTCATTTCTTAGATGTGATTATATCTGGCTGCCCCTTCCAGTCAGGACCCATATTGGCTCTGGCAAAGAGAGCAGCAGCCCCAACCACATACACACAAATCATCCTGTCAGAGGCAGACTCAGGTGTGTTTTTGGTGTTCTATTATTGTCATATAATTTAATGCCTTGTCTAGGAGCTCCGCGTAGCTATACCATTTGCATGTGTCAGATGACAAGAAGTTGCGCAGTTAATAACTTTCTACTTTCATAAGATTCTTCTATTCTAAAAACACTAAATCAGGATTTTAAATGTGGAAATCAATCCAAACCTAAAATTTATTCAGGTATGTTGATGAATTATTGAATGTTTGGGGGACCAGAAAGTAAAAACAAATCCAATTAGGTGAACATGTAATATTTATGGATTTTCTTCAAGTAGAATAAAACAAATTCAAGAAGTATAACAAAATGAAAATTTGTTAATTCATTCACTCAAAAAAATCAGTTTTATGCCACACTGTTCTAGACTCTAGGGGTACCAGAGTAAGAATAAAGACTGGGCTGGCACTGTGGTATTGCAAACTAATCCTATGCCTGCAAGTGCCTGCATTCCTTATGGGCACAGGTTTGGGCCCCAGTTGTTCCACTTCTGATCTAGCTCTACGCTTATAGCCTGGAAAGAGAGCTTAGGATGATGTAAGATCTTGGGGCCCTGCATTCATGTAGGGGGCTGGAAGAAGCTTCTGGCTCCTGACTTCAGATCAGCTCAATTCAAATCATTGAAGCCATCTGAGGAGTGAACTATAGATGGAAAACCTCTCTTTCTCTGTCTCTCCTTCTCTCTTTGTAAAAATATGCCTTCCAAATAAAAACATATGAATCTTTTTTTAAAAAAAAAGCAAATAAAAACACATTTACTACATGCAGCTGATACTTTATTGGGTGAAAATGAACAAAACTAAGACAACAAATAAATGGCTAAATAATTTTAGGTAGTGACAAATGTTGTGAATAAAATGGGGGTGATAGGATGGATGGTTATCAAGGCAAGGCCATGACCTGACATGGATGCTCAAGAAGGTATCTTTAGAGAGATCACATTTAATCTGAGACCCAAATAATGAGAACGAATCATCTATGTGAAGATTGAGGAGGGTATAGCTGCTGTGAAGGACCAGGGACTGGAGAACTCTAGAGTTTAAGAAGACTAAGAATGTGCAAGTAGGGCAGTTTTGTGGTACAGTAAGTTAAGCTTCCACCTGGGATGCCTGCATCCCATATCAGAGTGCAAGGGTTCAATATTCCCCTTCAGTTCTGATCCAGCTTCCAGCTGATGTGCACCCTTGATGGTTAGACAATGATGGTTCAAGTACTTGGGTATCTGTACACCACATGGAAGACCCAGGTCAAGTTCTTAGCTACAGGCTTCACCCAGGCTCAACCTAAGGCCTTGCGGGCATTTGGCAAGTGAATCAGCAGATGGAAGATCTTTTAGTCTGTTTCTCCCTCTATTATTCTGCCTTAAAAAAAGAATAAAAGAAAGAAAACCATAAAAGAGCAAGTGAAAGGGCAGTATGTCAAATAAGGTCAGCAAGACAGGGGGGACCGAGTCATGTAAGATCCTGGGGGTCACCAGTTTTATGTTTGCCATCAATCTGGAGTTATCCCTTTATACTGCAATTCTATCAGATTATTTCACTAATGAAAACAGAGCTGTAAATCACAAAAGTAGGTTTGCATGTTTGTGTAAATCTACACAAAAGTAGATTTTTGGCTTATGTAGTAAAGTTATTGCTATTCCTTTTTTTTTAAATTATTATTGGAAAGCCGGATATACAGAGAGGAGGAGAGACAGAGAGGAAGATCTTCCATCCGATGTTCCACTCCCCAAGTGAGCCGCAACGGGCCGGTGCTGCGCCGATCCGATGCCGGGAACCAGGAACCTTTTCCAGGTCTCCCACACGGGTGCAGGGTCCCAAAGCTTTGGGCCGTCCTCGACTGCTTTCCCAGGCTACAAGCAGGGAGCTGGATGGGAAGTGGAGCTGCTGGGATTAGAACTGGGGGCCATATGGGATCCTGGGGTGTTCAAGGCGAGGACTTTAGCCACTAGGCCACGCCGGGCCCATTTTTCCTTTTTAAAACAATTTTTTGTTAGTGAAGTGTGTGTTTTCATAGGAAAAAAAATTTATTAAATACTTAAAATGTACCAAGCACCATTCTAGTAGTTTTGTATATTTTAATGTCAATATTTAATTTTTAAAATTTCATTTAATATTCTGAAATATCATAATTGCACTATCTATTTTGCCCGAAAGGTGAAATAGAAGCTCAGAGGGTTGAAGCCCTTCTCCCAAAGGCATACTGCTATTAAATGCCCACACTGCTTTTGATAAATATATAATTTAGCCTTTGAATCCACAGACTAGTCCATCATCATGAACATGCTAGTGCCAAGTCAACTGTGTCTTTTTCACCCTTTTGGCTTAGCAATTATTTTGACCTCTAAACAAATCAATTTTCAATCAGGATTTAATGAACGTTAAAAAAAAAAACTACGGTCATTTCAAAAGAACAGCCAGCATAGTTGAGTCTGTCTATGCACTGGGCAGTAGGCTATATATTTAAATGTATCTTCGGAACCCAGCAGCACACATACAGGAGGGCTCTGCAAGACTAATGTTGAAACTATAACCCAGAGAAAATGGGTGGTAACTGATGGCCTGAACCCTCTGATCACTTACTTGTTGAAGCACAAACATCAACATTGTCTACAAGACTTGCAAAAAGACCTAGAACCACAAAACACAACACTCATCTATCCAGGATGCATTCCAAAATTACTTGAAAAGTTGTCTTTTCATGTCAAAAGAAAGACAATCACTATGTGCCAATAACAACATAGCACTGATGTCAGAATTATCTGACAAAGGCTTTGAAGAAATTGTCTTCAATCAGAAGTACTGTTACAAGTACATGTTGGCTTTAATATAATAACATCAGGAGGCTAAATGTGAAGAACCATCAGTCAGAATTGTGAACATATAATTGAATTTGGAGTCTTTCAACTGGACCAAACATGTTGGAATAGTCTCAAAAGGAGAGCATCTGGCATCCCATGGCTCTGGAATCAAAGAACATCTCAACTTGACTGTTTCCTATCCATTTAATCATTTGCAAATTATTTTTCCTTCCCATTCCTAGTCTTTAAGTGGAAGATAACAATGTTTGCTAGAGACATTTCTTGTGGTGCTTCAAGGTCATGGAGCTAAGCCACTGCACAGTACTGACACATAAGATGGGAACATTAGCATTTATTTTCTTTCTCCTATCTCTACTTTACATTGTGATAGGTTACCAGTCCTGAAGGTGAATTGGTGAAAATGTCTTCTTATTCTGGAAAGAAAATCATCTTTGGAGTGTATTTTTCCACTTATGATCCAAGGATAGCAGGAAGGAATACAGAAGTTCTTCTTGAACCTTGGTACCGGGCCACTGCCTGGCTCATCTGGAGCACTGGCTCACACAAGGCTCACAGGCAGGCTAAGGACTTGCTGGTGTGTCTTCTGAAGGAGGTTGCTGCAATGGTTGGTTACACATGGGCCACATAACCACACTTCCTAGTTCACTCCTCAGTTGATACCAGTTCTGTATATGGAAAAATGTCCATGTGCTGCTTTGAGATGTATTCAGTTTTTAATATGAAGCATATGAAAGTTGAATAATAAAAGACATTGTCTCCCCCCCAACTGTATGCAAGTGACGAGCAGGCCATAGGATTCTCGAGCTGGTACAGGCCTGGGAGGTAACAGATCAGTGTTTTAATTGTGCACTTGAGAGAACTGAGAACAGGGGCAAAGAATAGTCTCCATGAGTTGGAAAAAGACTCTTCTTACAGTTTTCAAAGTGATAATTTCTATAGAAGCATTTAGAAAAACTGAAGAACAAGTCCCGAAAGTTTGTCATGTTCATTATTATCTCCCCTGTGCCCAGAAACGTCCCTGCAACACTTACTTGGCTGTTGGTAAATGCTTGCTGAATGAATGAATATAGCTATCTGGGACAAATGTTGTACGCCTTACCATGTCTGGAAAGATTGTCTGAGTAGAAGGATTTTGAAAGTTTCTGTAAGTGCATAAAAAGTACAAACTCCCTTGAAAAGGTCACTTTCTGTGTCTGCTAACTACCACTGAGGATGTCTGAGTAGCTTTGCAACTTCATTTCACCTTGTCCTCCCCTATTGTCCCCAATCTCGGCCTCACCTCTTTGTCCTCTCTGGTCCCAGCCCTGTTCCACCATCAGCAGGCCACTGAACATGGGCTACCGCTCCAGATGCTACTGCTCTCTCTGGAACTAGCTTTGTCAAGAGGCCCCAGCCTCTCATCTTGATTTGAAGATCCGTGTGTCTGTGAAATTTCATAGTGTGACCTGGTTCCACATGACCCCAAAACACTATTTTAGACTCATAAAATTGTCTTGTTCCCTTTCAAGCCAGAAAAATAGATTTCCTCCAAGTGTGCTAGAGGGCAGTTAACACATTGTCATATATCATCATGGGTTCCCTGTGGGTGTTAGTGTTATGCTTCCTTTCTTGAGCACCCAACTACAATTACAATCTGCAGCTTGAATTCATGCCATATGTGTATTATGTCAGGATGTGGTTGGGAAAGTCTTTGAATAGGCCTGGGACATTCCTGGGGAAGGCCCTATAAAATGGCTGAAAGTATTCCCCCATCCATTTCCTGGCAAAAGTATCTGTTTAAATGACAGTCCTGATATTAAGAAACAGTTTAATCTCTGGTGGAGCATTAAACTTGGACTAGAGTTCTGGAATTGATTGGTAGCTAGGAACACAGGTGAGGACAAGATGGGGGCCAGGACACAATGGTGTTGTGCCATAGTGTGTGAAGTTAGCTCCTGCGACGCAAGCCCAGAGGAATGCTGGTTTGGCACCACGGTTATTCCACTTTTTATTTAGCTCCCTGCAAATGGTGGGAAACAAGCAGTGAAAGATGGCCCCAGAGTTTGGACCCCTGTCACTCACACGGAAGACCTGGAGAAGGCTACTGACTTATGGTCTGACCTGGTCTTGGCTGTCACAGCCATTGGGGGAGAGTCCTTCTCTCTGTAATTGTGCTCTTCCAATGAACAAATAAATCATTATATATCCATAAATATGTATATATATATATATATATATCCATAATACATCCATATATATCGATATATAGGTTTTAGGTTTAGAATCTGGCTTTACAAAACACTTACAAAAACTCCTAAAGTGGCCTTGAGAAAAATTACTGAACTTTTTCCAGGTTCAGCTCTTCTGCTGTAAACCTGGAATGAACAACATTAACACCTTCTTGTTTGGAGGTTTAAATAACATAAGACACACAAAGTGGTTAGCATATTCCCCAATATATATGAAACAGTTGGCAATCATTGCCTTTCTTAATAACACTGTAGAGCTAGTTGCATTCAGTGGTAACCGGCCTCATTGCTTGGCCTGATCTAAAATCTTCATTTTACCTCTGGGCCTTTCCCTTTGATTGCATTTTGTTTTCCCTATAAATACCATGTATGATTCTTGGTCTTTAATGCTTAATGCATAGTTCATGTTTCCAGATCTTGAGCTTTACAAACAAGGTTGGGCAAATACAAATTCCAAATCTAATTGTTTTTTCAGGGTGACATGAAAGTCATTTTCAATGTTTGATCTGTGACCTGGTGTCAAGGCATGAGAGTCCTGATAATGTGGATATTTTTGAAAATATTATTAATCTAGATAAATGGCATATAGCTTCAAAATTTTAATTTAATGAAGAACAAGCATTTCTTATGAGTGGTTTTCAGGAGTTATTATTATTTACTTATTTATTGGATTCTTTTTAAAGATACACTTATTTTTATTGGAAAGGAAGCTTTCCAAAGACACAGAGAGAAAGATTTTCAATCTGCTGGCTCACTCCCCAAATAGCCACAACAGTAAAGCTGAGACAATCTGAAGCCAAGGAGCCAGGACTTTCCTCTGGGTCACCCATGTGGGTGCAGGTCCCAAGGTTGTGGTCCATCCTCCATTGCTTTCCCAGGCTGCACGCAGGAGTGAGGTCAGTAGAGCAGCCAGAACACAAATCAGCAGCTATATGGGATCTGGGTGCTTGAAGGGGGAGGATTAGTGGAGGGAACCACCCCTTGAGTCCCTATTTATTGTATTCCTAAATTAATCCGTCACTGAACATTGGTGCTTTGATGTAATTTGATCTGTTATTTTCTAATTGATTCTCTTTAATGTGTATTGTTGCATTCAAGTAGGATTTATCCATACTCTTATGGAACTGAGAGTTTTATCTTTAATCCTCCTAATGTTTGTTTAAATAGAAACATTTCTAGATTATTTCTATATAAAGGAATAGATTGGATAAATGGGCTATGAGATATTTACCTTGGTGTATAAGCTGCTGTCAGTTTGAGAACTGTCTTATGATTTTCCTTTTTTTTAATATTTATGCATTTATTTTGAAAGGCAGAATTAGAGGTGGGATGGTGAGAATTATTCTATCCACTGCCTCATTCCCCAAATGACTATAATGGCTGGGGCTGGGCCAGGTTGAAGCCAGGAGCTTCATATGGGTTTTCTGACTGGGTATGAAGCCAAAGCACTTGTGCGATCTTCCACTGCTTCCCCAAGTGCATTAGCAGAGAGCTGGAACAGAATTGGAACAACTGGGACTCAAACTGGCACATATATCAGATGCCAACAGTGCAGCACATGCCTTAACCCACTGTACTATGAGGCCAGCCCCTGGGGTTCTTCCTTGACCATACAGTTTGGGTTCAGTAGTATCTGTGTGGAGCTCCCACTGTGGAGTTACACTTCCCTGGATGTGAGTACTGACTTTAGTAACTGTGGCTTGAGTTGATGCTAGAATTAAATGAAATTATGCATGTACCAGATATAAAACAAGAGGGTAAAAAGTGGTAACAACTGTTATTTAAAATTATATAACTCACCAATACGTGCCATTAGCTACACTCCCCTTGGCTAAAATCTTCATTTGGTTTAGATTTATAATTCTATTCAACCTCTCCCATCAAATCCAAGTTAAGTGTATACTAGAAACTTGGATACTTACTGGACTCAGTGGAATGACAGTCAGTTTGCTTCTTTCTATCAAGCATGTATTTATTTGTGTAATATTATTGAAGATGAAGGTGTAAGAATGAATATCTTATACTTCATGCCCTCAAATCATTAGTGGCTGACCAGATACTATGGGACTAGATGGAACTGATTTTTGTTGTTGTTGTTTTAGTATGTAGCAGGTATAAGTTCAGTAGATTGATGTACATATCTCTTTGGATCCTAACAAGACTATTAGTAAATATTATGATGTCCATTTACTAAATGAGGTTCCGCAGCTTTAGAGAGATTAAATAATTGTCTAAAGACACAAACTGAATAAGAGGGTGAAACGGACCTGGATTTCCAGAGCCTGTTCACATTATCTATGACTTAGAGATCTTTTCCAACAACAGAGACGCAATTGGAAGCCATTAGGCTTAGTGAAATAACCCAGTCCTATAAAGACACATATCGTGTTGTGTTATTTGGGAAAACTAATATAAAAAGTTCAAAAAGATGTAAGGTATATAAGTACAATTGCCGATTTCAGATTTGATTATTGTTTACAGCCCTTGTCTGTATTCCTGAGGAACAGAGGTTTTCTCTTATTGTTTGTTGAATTCTTTACTTAGTGGAAGGTTAAGCTGGTGATTATACAATAAACCATCTTTGTTAAAAGAAAAAATAAGAAAGGGAGGAGGGGACGGGGGAAAGCATCACCATGCTCCTAAACTTGCATATACAAAACCGAGGAAATTTGTTCACCTCATATAAATAAAAAGAGAGGAGTTTAAAGCAGAACAAAGGAGAAATGAAAAATAAAGTTATAAAATGCCCATATGCCATAAACCTACTATTGCCAGAGTTCATTTTGGCTTATTTCAGATTACTCAGAAACGACAGGGACCCAGACACAGAAAGACGCACATGGAAAACCATCTACTACCAGCTTTGTACTAAAAATCAAACTACTTAAGTCTTTCGAGCGAGGATAAAATTCATAAAGTACCTAGCATGTAGTATTTAATGAATATCCTTATTGTTCAACACACCACTCAGTTATCTGATAGGAACGAAACTGAATCCTTTTTAACCAATTGTCTCCCAACCAATTGTAACAGATACAGTACTCTCCCCTGCCAAATGTGCTTCTCCTTCTACCCACCAAATATTTTCTGTTCAAACCTATCCTAACCCCTCATCTCCAACTTGAGTCATTAACTGCAGTTCAACAAGATCCACGGGTGATACCTGATCCTCTCCTATTTTGAGAATCACTACTCACAGATCTGCAGCATTGACTTATTGAGGGGAGAGTAATGAGGAATGGGGGGACCCCCCATGTAGATTATGGTGCTTCAGTAGGGCAGTAGAGTACCTCAATGCTAAGAAAGCATTTATTTAGTGAGCAAACATTTCTTTAGGGTCCTGTGTATCAGGCACTGTTATGACACTTGGGATACATCAGTGAACAAGTGAAGAGCCTTGGTCCTGTGGATATTCTTTCCTGCAGGACAGAGATGATAAACAACAGATACAATTAACTAAGTACATGATATGATACAGGATGATAAGAACTGTGGAGGAAAGAGAAAACAGAGAAAGGAAAAGAATATTAGTAATATGTCTAGAAGAAGATAGGAATTACAATTTTACATGATGCTAACTTGGCAAGCCTATCCTGGGGAGAAAACTGAGCAAAGTCTTGAAGAAGGGAAAACTGTTAACCAGGCAGACTTAGGGAGAAGAACATTGCAAGCAGAAAAAGCCATTGAAAAGGCTGCTTCAGACGGGACTGCACCTGGTATATCAAGAGACACATTAAGGTGGATGTGAGCAAAGGGTTAAGATTAGAGTAGGGACTCCCACCTGAACTGCATTGTATCCTAAGGCTATTACTCATCTTGTTTGAATAATCTGCATATTTCAGTTTCAGGTAGTATGAGGAGATTTCAAAAAGTCCTTGGAAAATGAAATCAGACATAGGTTCATTTTGTGGAAAATGTAAATCCATGTAGTTTTTTATGCTATTATTTTTTCACAAACTTCTGAAAATTTCTCATGTGCATGGGTTTCAAACTTTTTAACCAAGATATGTTTTAATTCCACTTTTAACACAAATTTTTAAAAGAATCCTCATATATCAGATTGCTTACAGCATATTTCCATTTGAGAATCCTGAGGTACTCAAACTCTCAACAACAGCCAAATTCACCATGTTCACTTTCTGTCCCTTCTCTAACTTCTCCACGCCTCCCAATGGCACATCTGCCCATCAGCCAACCCAGGCACTGGAAGTCGTCTTTGAGTCTGTTAACCCCTCACTCTATCCCCAGTCATATCTTCAGTTATCAAGTCCTGACTATTCGATCCTCAAATACCTTTCAATTCCTTTCACTTCTCTGCATTTTCTTGATCTACACTCAAGTCACCTGCAGCGACAACAGGGATTAAATTACCCACTCCCTAATTTCTCTTTCTGCATCCAGGCTTGCTGTCATGCCATCACGCTACAGCCATGATTGCTTTGCCAAGGTCACTTGTTTGAAAAGGCTGCTCAGATGCTTCATTTTCTAAAGGAAAACTCCTCCACGCTCAGCCTTGACCTTCTAGAACCCTCAGTCATTCCCCTTGAGGCCTTTGTCCTGGCACAGACATTTTCCTAAGTCTCAATTTGTTCACATGTCTTCCTTAGAAGAGTACCTCTGCCCTGAGTGTGCTGACATGAATGCTGATTTGTTGCGAGGGCTCAGAAATGACTGCCTGCTCTAAAACATAAGTAAGAGCTCATGTAGGCAACTAAAGGGATATTTGTAAAGTGGTACCGACGAGAGACCATTATGCTCAGTGAAACAAGCCAATCCTAGAAGGATACATATCACATGTTCTCTCTGATATAAGGTAAAACTTAACACAAAATACAAAACAAGTTGAGTTATAGGTGAATAAGTATTTACATATATTCTCTTGGATAAACTGTATAGTGAAGACTAACATCCTGGGAAGTGAAGATATGTCACAATAGGCATCTACTCCATAATAAAGATCTCCCAGTTATACTGAGAGAAGCTGAAATAGTTGAATACACCTTGACAACATGATACAAGATTTTCTAACTTTGTCTATACCGACAAGTCCATGATGCACTTAAATAGCAGGATGTTAAACTTGTACCTGCCACCACAGAACCATATTACTGTAACAATATGGGGGAGACAAGGAGGGATGGGAAGTGAGAACGGGGAGAGCAAGGGGGAATCCCTGTATCTACAAAAATGTGTCATGGAAATTAACAAAGATATTTTTTAAAAAGAGGTGGAGCAGCCAGGATTTGAACCAGAGCTCATACAAGATATTGGCCATGCAGGTAGTAGGTCAATGTGCTCTGCCACAATGCTGGCCTTCAAATTGTACATTTTTATTTGTGTTTCTGTATTTTTGACAGTCTAGTAACTTTTTGTAAAGAGAGATCTTAGCTTCCAAAGACATAGACACTAAGAAGAAAAACGAATCCCAAAGAGTCCTCTGAGACCTTTTTCTTTTTCCTGAAGGAAAAAAGAAATAAAAGGTCTGGCTAGGTTGCCAATCTCACTTTATCCTTTGCCGAGTCTGGCATGAACATCACTGGATTTATAGTTGGCAGACCTAGGCTTCCCATCCGGCTGTCATGCCGTTATTACCTTGTCATGCAGCTGTGGGCTAGCTATGCCTGACTTCTAGGCCTCAGTTGCTTCCTTGGTAAGATATAGAACTTTGCTTTAACACCTCTTAAAGTATAGATACGTTATTCTATAAATCTGTGAGTTCAGGGTAAGTAAAGAAAAAGGAGAAAAAGGAAAGAAAAAGGCAATTTTATTTTCCAGCAATGTAATACAGCTTTTATGTGTTCTTTCATTCAATAAATATTTATTACACATTTTCCATGAGCAATAAGTGTGGACAGGACTTCAACCTAAGAACTAGATTTAAGCAGAAGCACAGTGAGTAGCAAAAAATTGGGTTTTATACAGATTCACACTGCACAGCTTAATTGCTTTCAGACAAATGCCCCACTGAATCTAGATACCCAAAGGTTTTCCTTAGAGAATGTATCATAATTTCATACTTTAAATGCCTTCAGTATTATGTATGAAAGCTCTGCAATAAAAAACGAAGCCCAAAATCGTCACCTTGAAACCTAACATTTGGATGAAATCATTTTAATTCATGAATTCATCAAGACTGCCATCAAGATGATTGAAAGCAGCAAAAAGAAATTCTAGAAGAATTGGACCCTTAAGAACTTTGTTGTTGTTGTTGTTGTTAGCAGTGGAAACATGTCCACTATAATGGGACAATTTAAATGCATAACTGTTAAGACAAACTCTTCAGACTGCTCCCTGCATGTCCTAACATTCCTCAGGTTGATCAGTAAGGCATCAATTTTTCATAAAACACTGTATGACTGAAAAAGGAGACATTTAAAAGAGGAAAAATTGAATTTGCTGTTTCATCTCAAGCTGTGCCGACTTGGGCATTTTATAAGGTGATTAACTGATCCTGTGAAGGAAGAAGCAAGTGGCGCTTCGCAGAGCTCTGCATTGCACTCTCTTTGCTGTTTTTATTTATTTTGCTTCTTAAGCATCTTTTCTTTTTTGCCTCTGTGAAGCATTATTTACATGGCAAGAAAGGTGTTGGCAGCATGACAATGTCTAGGTTATCATGCCCCTTCTGCCTTAACAAACACCAGGTTCAGCAGCCCATACATGGCCAAATGGGTTAGAACAGGGTAACGGTCTATTTTGTTAAGTTTAATGTCTGGGGGCCTGGCGGCGTGGCCTAGCGGCTAAAGTCCTCACCTTGAACGCCCCGGGATCCCATATGGCCCCCAGTTCTAATCCCAGCAGCTCCACTTCCCATCCAGCTCCCTGCTTGTGGCCTGGGAAAGCAATCGAGGACGGCCCAATGCATTGGGACACTGCACCCGCGTGGGAGACCCGGAAGAGGTTCCAGGTTCCCGGCATTGGATTGGCGCAGCACCAGCCCGTTGTGGCTCACTTGGGGAGTGAATCATCGGATGGAAGATCTTCCTCTCTGTCTCTCCTCCTCTCTGTATATCTGGCTGTAATAAAATGAATAAATCTTTAAAAAAAAGTTTAATGTCTGGATATATTTTATCTTGGGAAACGAGGGAAAGAGCAAGGATGACATTTTTTTTCCTTTCAAGATCAAGCTTTAATGTGTTATTTTCTCAAGACTGACAGAATTTTTTAAAATTTATTTTAATGTTTTATTACAGTGCCTCAGCTTTTGGTCCCTTCTCCTTTAGCATGACTTTTGTCCTGGGTCTGTGTGGGGGGACCATGGGATAACAAATTAGAACCACCCAACTTCCAGCTTACCTTGCTTCCATATTCAACAGGTGAACTACATTACTGTCTCAACAAAGAGTATAACTGAATCACTAAATAAAATCTGTTCTTTTTCAGGGCATAGTAAAATTCACTTGATTTTCAATAAAAACAGATTATTGTATCTACTACAAAGTTCATGCTTTAAAGACTTCTTGTTTCATAATAAGCTACCACTTTGATATGATGCTGATGTATTATTTTCAAAATTACAGTTTTCTCACACAAGTATAAAATATCCATATCAAAGATTATTTTTAATTCATCAATTAATTATGAAATCAGTACCATCTCAATACTAGTGCAAAGGACAACCCAAAGTACAGATTTTTACAAAGCATTTTTAAGTTTTATTTTTATTTATTATTTGAGAAGCGGAGAAACACTAAAAGGCAAAGATCTTCTATCCACTAAATGCCTCCAGTGGTAGGGGCTGGGCCAGAGGCCTGCATGCAATTCAACCCAGATCTCGCACCTGGTGGCTAAGATCAAGGGACTCAAGCCATTTCAGGGTGTACAGCAGACACAGCTGCTAGCAGAAGTGCATGCAGGACTCCAACCCAGGCACTGGGTTTGAGATAGGAACGCTTAAGTAGGGTCTCAGGTGCTATGCAAAATACCCAACCTGAAGAATTGATCGTGTACTCACACACATGATTATAGATCATTAGGAATGGCAAAGTGAATTTGTTAATAGATGTAAAACTGGTTAATATTTCATAACAAAATTAGATGTTGTATTTGGCATTATCTTTTCCTATTGGGCAGAAGCTGATTGCATTTCTATGGGACATAATTCGTTTACATTTTTATGGATGAGAATCATTTACATTAATATCCATTTTCTACTTCTACCCTTTCAGAATCACAAAACAGCCTAGTAAATAGAAACACAAAGATGCTCATGCCTTACAGAATTAGATAATTCATAGAGTCTGGGAAGTAATGTCTATACTTCATTGAACGAATACCAGTAAGCCTCAATGTCCTATTCCCAATTCTTATGCAGTTTTTCTAAATAATTTATTCATCATTACTCTTATTCTTGATTTCTAACAGTAATGCACACACTTAGAGTGTCCCTGTTTTTTTATTAGAAATGATACTTCATTGTAGTTTTGCCTGTATTATAATACAAATACACCTGCTATTCATGTAGAAGAGTTTTTATCTATGAAATTTCCAAGAAAGGAATTCCTATTTAGAATTGCATTTCCACTTAAAGAATAATTAGAGAGCCAGACAGAGGTCCTTCAAAAATGCCTTGATAATTTTATTCTCATTAAAAAAGTATATGAAGGCCACTATGTCCCCAAGCTTTGCTAACCTTTAGTACTATAATCCTAAAATGTTGTTAGTCATAAAGAGTATTTTTCCCCCTATTTTCCTTAATCTTGTCTTCAACATTTGATCCTCCCATGGAATTTTATCATTGTGTCCAGATTTATAAATGGTATGTAGTGATTTTCACTGAGTTTATACTGGATTTATAAAAGGGTAGAATATATTTTATATTATTTAGAAAAGTTTTGCAGCCCTTTCAATAAGGATTTACATATTTCCTGTACGTTTATACCCTGGCAATTTCTGCTTTTGTTTTGTGTGTGTGTGTGTGTGTGTGTGTGTGTGTGTGTCTACTAACTCAGGACCTTTGAAAGAAATATGTTCCCTTCTGTTTATTTTTTATATCTTCAGAAATAGAGTAAAAAAAGAAATAGGGATACATTTGTGAATATTGAGTCAAGTTGGCAAAATTCATTGACTCTGACTAAATGAAGAGATGAAAACAAAACTGACTATAGGCATTACACACAAGGTATTTGCTTCTGTTTGGTTGTTTGTTTTGGTCCTGTACAATTACTCAGGTACAGATGTTGGCCCTTCTTACCAGTTTCACTGAGGACCTTCTTCTAACATAGTTCTGTGACTAAGTTGCTTGCTAATAATCTCCACCTCTTTCATATGCTGTGTCTGGATACAACTCAGATAAGGAGCAATGATAGTTTAAATATGTTGAAACCGACATGGGTAATTTCCTACTACTGTTTCTCTGAGGAGCTCCTGCTACTACAGGCACAGAAGAGTAGAACTGGGAGCAAACCAAAAGGCACCTGTCTCCTTTCAACATCATTTAGTTTTGGAAAGCAGGAAGCTCTTCACATGCCAGCTAAGAAGCCAGTCTTCCACCACCTAGAAAGAGTCAAGGCCTATCACATGCTTTGAATGACCTTTTGTATCAGAGACCAGGATAATTCTAATGCTACCTCCAAAATGACAGCCAAGTGGGACCATTGTCTAACATGAAATTATCCACTCACATAAGCATGCACACTGTTTACAAAATATCTGACAAATAGAGAAACATAAGGTGCAGCCAGCATTAATGGTGTAACGGATAAGCCACGACCTGTAATGCTGGCATCCCACATGGGCACTAGTTAGAGTCCCAGATGTTGTACTTTCTATCTGGCTCACTACTAATAGATTGGGAAAAACAGTGGAAGATGGACCACATTCTTGATTTGGGTCTCTGCTACCCTTGTAGGAGATCTGAAAGAAGCTCCTGGCTTTATCCTAGTCTAGCCTCGGGTGACACAGACATATGGGGAGTGAATCCATGAATGGACTTTCTCTATGTGTCTCCCTTAGATTCTGCATAATTCTGCCTTTCAAATAAGTAAATAAAATTGAGAGAGAGAGAGAAACAAAAGTAACTTTTTGCCTTCCCCTATGCTGGCACCCACCTTGATCAATTCAGCATTGTACAACACTTATTGATCACCTACTTTATGCCAGGGAATTTTATAGGCCTGAGATAGAGCCATAAATGAAACAAAGATAGCATCTCCCTGTAGCATTCTCCCAGAAAGTCTGCAAATGAACATAATAAGTAAGCTAACATACATTATGTAAAAGGAAGTATTGGAACAGTGAGGGCGCAGGTTGTAATATTAACTAAGAAAAGGTGACATTTGAGTTGAAACTTGGATGAGATTATTGACTAAATGGGTAATTGGGGAAGAGTCTTACAGATGTCTGGAGACAACACTAATGTATGCCTGGGATACCCAACGAGGATGTCAGAGATTCAGAGAGCAAGTCAGACAGACAAGAGAACAAGGGCCTAAAGGCTGTGCAGGACTTTGCCTTAAGATAAGGGGCACAATGAAGGGGATGAGCCGAGGAGTGGCCTGCTGACAAAGGTTTTAAAGGCTTACTCTGTGACTATCACATAGACCACAGAGACAACAGTGAAGCAAGGAGATTAACTCAGAGGCTACTGCAAACATTCAGGAAGAAATGATGGTGGATGAGACCAGGGTATAACTGTATAGATATCCTCTTCTCATGGTATCTTTTAGATGAGTCTAAAGGGTATACCAAACATAGAGTCCAGCATCTTATGGTATACGCTTGCAATGGGGGAATCTCAACTGAACTTGAGCTGTGGTTATGCAACAAGGTGGAGGAATCCATCATGGTGGGAGGGTTTGGAGAGGGGTGGGAGCACCCAAGTATCTATGTAACTGTGTCACATAATACAATGTAATTAATGAAGTTAAATAATAAATAATTAAAAATAAATAAATAAATAAATAAAGATGAGTCTAAAGGTGGATTAGATATGGAAATGAGACAAAGGTGTCAGGGATGACTCCTGGTATTTTGATATAAATTAGACACAGCTAATTTTCTTTTTTGGTAGAAAGCAAACTGGCTATAAAGATTCAGTTCAATGTTTCTAAAAGAAAATGCTTCATGGTCATTAAGTTGTGTGAAACACAAGTCAGTGATATTGAGACAGCAAAGAAGCAAAACTCACAAAATCAAGCCCTTCTGACCCAAGTACTATTCACCTGTGATCACAGGGCACTCTGCCCAGCTCCAAACCAATCAGAAGCAATGAACATCTGGACCACAATAGCAAGAGATCTCTTCCTGGCCCACTAGGGACATGTCTAAAGCAGGAGGAGGACCAGAATAGTCCAGTACAGCCAACATAGGATCTAAGGCAGGGACAGCGAGCAACAGCCCCTGTGCAAAGCGCTCAGTTTAGTGCAAACAGAAGTGCTGGGATGGCAAGCCGGAGACCAACAGGGAGCGGCCAGCCCGCTGCGACACAGTGACTTGCCTCAGATTCCTTGTTGGTATTTTTTTAATCTTCTCCTAGCACAACTATGAAAAATAAACTGTCCTAAATGATTCACCTTGCACAGGAACACTGATAAACAAACTGTAGTAAATGAAGCAACTCCTTGTAAATGTTGTAGTTCACGAGGTAGTTTGAATTTGCCCACAGGAAAGTGACACTTGGCACATTGGCAGCATTAAAATACCAACCAACCTTTAAGCTCTGTTACGAACTGCTGTATATTAATTTTTTCCATACACAGTACATCTTTCAGTAGGGCATGGTCTGCTTATATAAAAGAGGTGTGACAGTGCATGGTAAAGCTGCTTGCTTTTGTAGTCAAACCGGACTGGATTTGAGTCCCATCTTTGCTCGCTGATAGCTATGTAGTACTGTTGCTAAACTTTTCTGAGCATTATTCACTTTCCTTGTCTGTATCTTTGAGACAATACCTTTGATCTTGCTTGGATATATTGGGAAAATTTAGAAAGCCTGGAATATTAGCTGATTCCAAGTAGACTGTTATAACATACTGCTAGAACTGACACATACTATAGGAAGTCATATTTTAACAGTGATGTTAATAAGCCCTTTGTTAATACAAATAATAGCTAATACTGCAACATTGCTGTAAAACAGCATTAAAGTGGAATTAATTAAAAGGATGCTTTTACCAGAAAAAAAACAGAACAGCTCTAACAGAGGCCATGTCATATCTACAGTTTTGATAGCTCAAATACTGGTAGTGATACTGATGAAAAGGACACACACAAATTGAAAATGTGTTAGTCTTAAGCACAGCAAACAATTGATGAAAAATAAAGCCACTGACAGTGGCTTTCTCAATGTGATAGTGATACTGTAAGAACAAAGAGACAGAGCGATTGTGCTACTGCAAGTTCACCTGTAAACGATATTTGTGCCATCACTCACCCATCTGGGATGTTTAGGACTTCCTGCCTTTAGGAGCCATAGTGTTTGTCAATGAAAGAATTTCACAAATATTTCCAGAAGCCTTCCAACAATAGAAGCCATTAACTCAGCACTTCAAAATAAACAGCCTTAAACTTTTTTTTTTTGTTACCATGTTTTCTCTGAGAGCTGAGTTCAAATTACACTCATATTCCAGGCAGTAACCTAGAACTCTGAAACAAAAATTTTATTTGTAATGCCCTACTAGAAAATGAAAAGGTATTTGAAGCCAACTAGGGGGCCATTATACTCCTGGCTCTTTTGGGTGCAGTTTTCCTGGGAGAGATAAGGAAGTTAGACCACAACCCACAGGTGTCTGGATTTACTGAGTATCTTTTCCTGATCCAGGAATGGGACATGGGACTGCGAAGGCATTTTCTCAGCAGTCCTCTGAACAGGCAGCTGCTAGGCTTTCCATTTCACAACAGGGAAACTGAGCGTGGTAGTAATTAGGTAACAGGACCAAGTTTACACACTCAGTCCATGGTACAGCTGGGATAAGGACACAGAATTCTCACACATTTCCAGAAACTTCATTCTCTACATTTCTTCTCAGAGAGGACAGCACTGACCTGTCCCTTCTCACCCTTGGCATTTCTCCAGGATGCCTGGCTGCTTTTCTTGCCCTCTGATTGGGATCAGCTTTGACCCTCTGGTGGCTATACTCTAAGCTCCAGGAGCTGGGAGCCTCCACTCAAAGGCAGGGGAAAAATCCTGGGGAAGCTCCCAGAAGGCACAGAGGATCACAGGGGACATCAATGCACAAAATGGATCTCCAGAATCACAGGAAGTCCGGCAGATCTATTGGGCGAATTAAAACAAGTTATTTCCCGTAATTACAAATTATGCCCCTCAATTTTACACATGGGTGGTTAAAAAGCCACCACAGGCTATAAAAACGTTGACTAATGATTTATTGTCACTGCTATCAGAGAGGACCACAGCCACCATTACAGATGCGTCCACAACTTCAGGGAAGCTTTAATGGGCTTCCGTCTGCAGCCACTATTGTCTGCTGCTAGCAAGGTGAAGCTTTGTGCTCCCGAGCCATGTGTCATTAAAATCCTTTCATTCAAAAGTGAAGCAGAGACAGTTATCAACTAATTTATGAAAGTCAGGGAGAGAATTTTATATGGCCAGCAAGAGCCCTGGTAGCAGTTCTGATTGAGGTGTGGATGCTATTAATCGCTGTCACGGCTTCAGAGGCAGCCTTCTGGGGCATAAAACCTTTGCAAGAGGCTGTGGCTAGGTGATAATCACTGGTGATGGTGAACAGCTCCAGTTTCCACCTTTGCTTGCAAGGACCCGCGTTTCTGCCTGACAGAGCTCAGCAGCTTCCTGAGAACGTGTGCAGGAGTTCAAAGTGAGCAGTATCGGTGTGACCTGAAAACTAGGGGGCCACAGCCCATGGCCTGACCGGCTGACAGTCACACACAACAGCAAGATGCAGGTTTGTCAGCTCCTTTTCCCTAGAGATCGTTTGTGTCTATAACTGGTTAGAGGGGAGATGAAATCACTCCCCAGTATGGCCAAAGTTCAAACTCAGCAACCCCAAACACCAGCAGGCAATGACTTGTTTGGTGCAATATCTCCGAGAAACAAACCAACCAACTTTGAAACACCTAACTGGAGTCCCAAGTCACAAGAAGAAGTTATTCTTTGTTGTTCAGACACTTCATCATGTTACCTGCTTATGGTTACCATCGACTATGTGCTATGAACCTGAGCACAGGTCTGGCTGCACAGAATGAATTACCCACACTGCATCTATCCTGACACCAACTTTCATCACTGCTTGCGATGCTCCCCTATGTGCAACAAATTAGACAAAAAGAATGTAGACATACAGGGCTGCTGAAGACAGTTCTGTTTTCTGGCCTGAAGTCATTTTTATTATTATTATTATTATTATCACTAGGGCTGAATTCGGTTTTCAAAGGAGAGCCATTGGTTCTGCTTTCGTGGGTTTGGAGTCCTTCCAAAGCCTACACTACTTCCCAGACCCATGCTGCACTCACTTTTCACGTCTTTCCAGCAGCCAAGCAAAGGCACTGTCTGCTAAAGAGGAGCAGAGGGCACGTGGCATGCCCACCTTCCTTGAACCTGATAATACTGGTTCTCCTGCCACCCCCCTTCAGACGCACTTTGTGCCTCCCACAGCCCTTGCTTTGGGTCATAACTTCATAACTCTGTAAAATTTCTCCTGGAAGAAGGCCAGTTAATAATATACTTTAAGTGTTTAAATATCATGAAATGATAAAGTTCTAAAAATACAAAATTAACTTTGCATTATTTAGCTCTAAATCAAAGATAAAAATAGCTCCAATGAAAATGAATCATTATTCCAAAAAGAAATATTCTTCCTTCCTAATTAAAAGCCAGTTGCTGATGACTGAGCCAGCTACTGACACCCCCAGTCTCAACAAAGCAACAGATTCCCAATGTCCTCTTGTTATTTAAAGGTTACTTGCTCCATGCTTACAGGACTAAGGTCTGTAGGCTACCACAAATAATCTGCATAAGAAAAAGGGAAGCAGATCTAGGCTCCCACTGTGCAAGTCCAGGAAAATGAGGACATAATGACAACGCTTCGGAGGAAAGTGACTTGGCTATGCTGGTTTCCTAACATTTTCCAAAAACAGACTGAGAGAGAGGGAGGAAAGGGCATTCCTTTCACTGGCCAGAATAACTTCTAAATGGGGCTGAACCTGGCAAGTTGGCAATCAGTCACTAGAACCATCACCAGTACCTTCCAGGGTCTGCATTAATAGGAATGTGGAGTCAGGTGCAGAGCCAAGTACTGTACCCAGCTACTTCAAAATGGGATACAGGCATCTTAACCTGCTAGGCCAAAGGCCTGCTCTTGTTATGCTATTTAATTTTTTTAATTTAACATTTGTTATTTGAAAAGTAAATTTATAGAGCAAAGGAGAGATAGGGAGAGAGAAATTCCATCTGCTGGTTCACTCCCCAATTCACTGCAATGGCCAGAGCTAAGCTGATCGGAAGCTGGAAGCCAGGAGCCTGTTTGGCATCTGCCATGTGGGTTCAGGGACCCAAAGACTTGAGTCATCCTCCACTGCTTTCCCGGTCCATGAGCAGAGGGATGGATCAGAAATGGAGTGGCCAGGACATGAAGCAGTGCCCATATGAGATGCTGGTGCCCAGGGTGGAGGATTAGCCTGTTGAGTCACAGCACCAGCTCCTGTCATGCTATTTTTCAGAAGAATGTGGACAAGGTCCAGACACTGGACTCCTTTGTAATGTTCAGTTGCTCTTGGTAGGAAACCAAGTTAACAAATATGTATGGAAAATGGTCTATTTGTGTTATCTAGGACACTTGGTTTTCAAAACTATTCATTCCAGTTCCACAATCCAAGCAAACAATTTGCTCCAACCCTCAGCAATCAAGACTAGTTTTTGGTTCAAAAATTTGAGGAATTGAAAAAAAAAATAAGAATTACTTCAAGATTGAAGAGCTCAGCTACCTTTAAAACCTTAATGTTGGTATTACAGTGGAGTAGTTAAGCATGTGAAGAGAAAGTCCAAACTCAACACGACTAATCAGCTACCACTTCTAAAAACTACAATACCCAGGGCCTAATAAAACTTTTTCCATAGAAGTCGTGTGCTTTCCTGGCTTCTTAAAAACTGTGTGCTTCTCAGTCAGCAGCCTCAGTATGAAATTTATAATCAGGGCTACTGTGATGAACATAGCAGGTGTCCAGGCCCACTGGTGGTGCACTTCCCAACATCATTATATGCTTAATGGAGGAGGGTGGGCACAAAGAAGCACAGAAAGGAAGACCCAGCCAAACCTTTCAAGTGCAGTGCTTGGATAAGAGAAGACACATGGCTGGGACCCACGCAGGAGACGTTGACATTCAAAGGACAGGGGAATCTTCAAAACGTTCCTGGAAAACATGTGTTAGGAGAAAATATGGCATGGTTTCAAACATATTTACATCAAGATGAATTTAACTTTTTTACTTCAATTTTCCATGCCTTTTTAAAAAATTATTTTTATAAGTGCTTTATTGAAGTCCTGACACCAGTCCTGGGGTCCAGGATAAGAACACACATGACACTAAGTCAAGCAATGTGCTCAAGATAAGGGTCTTTACAATGAGGCTTCCTGAGGAATCAGCTGACTCCAGGATGAAGGTAAAGATTGCTGGAAGAGTCAGGTGACTGCTGCTGTTGGCAGAAGAGGACACTGCAGGCAGAAGCCAAGCAGCGCCTGTGCCAGGCTGACCGCCTTCCAGCTTGGAGCTGGCCCAGAAACGTGATTTTTTTCACAAAATCTTTGATGGGTATATTCATTTGTATCCTTCTCCTGAGAATTACATTAAGTATGTAAAGCTGTTGGTGGACTATTATTGCCTTTTTGCATAAATAATTAGCAAATGATAAGCAATTGTACAAGTAATTTTTACATCCTCCAGAAAATAATTTTGCTGTTGTTGTTAGCCAACAAGGCCTTTGGGCCTTTCTCAGAATTATTTACATTTTAAACACCATACAATATTATCATAGGCACGCCTGTTCTGGTCACCTAGCAGAAAGTCGGTTAATTTCGTGGAGCAGATGTGTAGGACTAATTGCTTTCATTTCTAAAACTCATATTAGGCTGTTTTGGAGAAAGTTTACCCCAAAGTTTTAAGTGCTCTTTCAATACTACTGGAAGACAGCATATTTTTTAGATATAAGGCCAGGTATAAATTTTTTCTAAGCTTTTGTTTTTTTTAAAGATTTATTTATCTATTTGTTACTGAAAAGGCATATATACAGCAAGGAGGAGAGACAAAAAGAAAACTCTTCCATTTGCTGGTTCACTTCCGAAGTGGCTGCGACAGCTGGAGCTAAGCCGACACAAGGCCAGGAGCCAGGTCTCCCACATGCAGGTGCAGGGCACCCTAGACTTTGGGCTGTCCTCTGCTGCTGCTTTCCCAGGCCACAAGCAGGGAGCTGGATGGGAAGTGGAGCAGGTAGGACATGAACTGGCGCCCATATGGGATGCCGGTGCATGGTGGAGATTTAACACCTGAGCCAGCATACTGGGCCCTAAGCTTTTGTTACTGTGTGACTTTTTAAGCCCTTTATTGGTGGTTTGTATTAAGTCTAGTTTCCTTCCTCCATTCTCACAAATGTATCCTAGCTTTAAATATATCAAATGCTATGCCAAACTGCTATCTCACTGCAAATGCTATATTCTCTATCAACATTTCCCCCTCAACTAAGGGAGAGGAAGGAATGGGAAGATGAGAGTACAAAGCCTTAGACAGTAAGAATAAAGCTTTTTTTCTTTTTCTTAAAATCTATTACATAACATGCACATACAGTAAATAACAATGTATCATGTATGTCTAAGAAAACCTTCAAATGTTTCTTCCTCACAATTGATAATATTTGAAATGGCAGATATACTAATTAGTTTGACTTAATTATTCCACCTTGTATTTAGAAATCATAATGCCATTTGGTCCATCATAATTAAACCATATTATAACTTTCCAATATATATTTAAAATGAAAATTATTAAAAAGTCTCATGGAGGAAAATTAGAGAATTTTGGTCATTTTGGTTTAGCACAAACAAATCCATTCCTAGATGTTTTAACATTTTCTTTTTGGGGTTGGAGTTGTGGTGTCCTGAGTAAAGTTGTCACCTATAATGCCCATTCATGTCCAGGATAGTCCACCTCGACCCACCTTCCAGTTGATACCCTGGGGAAAAGATTTACGCAGAACTCACTCTGTGGAACTCCTTCAAATGAATAAATAAATAAAGCCTATTTTGTTTTGTCTTAAAGATTTCTTTACTTGTGGAAAGTCAATGTCACAGAGAAGGAGAGAGGGATGGGGAGAGGAAGAGGCAGAGATAAAAAGAGAGAGAGGGAATTCAATGATTTATTCCCCAAATTGCTGCAACATCAAGGTTTCCCACTTGGGTTCTAAGGTCCAAGCATTTGGGTCATTCTCTATAGCTCTCCCAGACACATTAGCAAGTGACCCTACATGGCACAACCTGGACATGAACCAGCACCCATATGGGATGCCAGCACCGCACCTGGCACCTTGACCTGTTAGGTAACAATACTGACCCCCAAGTAAACAAATCTCAAAGTCTCTTTTAATCTAAAACACTAGATTATTTTGTGACCTTGTGTTCTTCTGCTTTAGGAGTAAAATATAACATTTACTTCAAAAGTTTTACTTCAAAACAAATTGTTATTTATTTATGGTATAAATATGTTATTTTATAGATATGTTATTAATCAGACTTTCATGTAGGTTGTGTTCTGTCTGCAAAAATGATTCAAATCAGGGGTCAACAGGCTTGCTCCAAAGATAAACAACAAATGGCTCCAGCATGCAGGCTGTAAGGTCCCTGGTGCCTATTCAGCCTGCTGCTGGGATGAAAAAGGACAAAACATGGTGACAAAGGCACATGGCTGTGTTTCAATAAAACCCTACTTACACACATTTCGTGTAGGTCTTGTATCTAGAAGCACTACTTCTTATTTTTGGCTATTTTCAAAATAATTTATTTTAACACAGTAAACAATAAGAGCAGCATTTCTAAGTCTTTGCAGATTATACAAGACCAGGTGATGAGCCAGATTCCGTCTGCAGAGCAGAAACTACTGACAACTGATCTAAACTATTGAAAAAAAAATGCAACTGATTTCAAAGGGTATAGTGTTTGAATATATCATTAAAAAGGAAATTGAAAATACAGTGATATAAAAAATTTCCAATATATTAATTTAGTTCTAAAATATTCATAATTATCTATCACAGTATAAATACATACTTCACTCAAAAAAGATATAAAGTCAAACCAAAATTATCTTAGCCTTTCATAAATTTTCAAGTTTGTGTTGGGCCACATAATTGTTATATTTTATAAATGCTTGTGCCAAACATAGTTCACTGCTAGTTTTAATTTGAAATCGAAGGTCTTTATTTTAAGCCCCTTCTGTTCACTTCCCAGTTCTAATTAACAATTTGTACACTTGAGAAATATAGCATGGCTTATTTTAAGACTAATTTTTTTTGACTGTCCTACTTAATTTGTACTCAGCCTGAAAAATTAGAGATAACAGTTTTAATTACTGGAAAACAGGTTTAAAAAATGCTTAGGCATGCTAAATCATCCATATATTCTTTGGTATATATCTCTTGACCAATATAAATATCTGTTTTTGATATCTATCCCAACAGAATTCAAATGTAAATGATTAGTTTTCCATAAAGTTATATTGTGGAATATTTTTTGAGATTGCTCCAATGCATAAAGGAAAATGTAGCACAGGTAAACAATAATAACTCATACATTCTCTTACTGTATTCCTTTTCAAAATGTTTCCAGATACACTGCTTCATCCAAGAGTTAAAGCCCTGTGATAGCTGGAATGTCCTTACCCATGATCCTCCTCTCCCATTGCGATCTCTGGCATCATCCAAATATTGAAATGCTACAAAGCTCCATTTGAACATCTTTTCCTCCCTGGAGCTTTCCTAGTCCCTTTCTAGAAGAGCCAGATGCTCCACCAGACGCTAAGCAAGAAAAGCCAATGTGTTAGTCAGATTTTCCCATAGAAACAGAACTAATAAGATACATGGATCTAGATAGAAATACAGATAAATAGATATAAATATAGATATAGAGATATAAAGGTGGAGGTCTATAAGAGGAATTGGCCCGTAGGATTGTTGAGGAAATACTCTGACACATGCCAGTGTAAGCAGTGAAACCAGGAAAACTGCTCTAAAAACAATCTAGGGCAAGAAAAACTCAGAAACCAGTGGTAGAACCCTGAGACCCCAAGCTGAAGTAATAGAGGAAGTGGCTGGAGGAGCAGGCATTCAGGTAAACCAGTAATCGTGAAGTACGTTTGATGACTATTAATGCCATAGAGAAAAATTGAGAATGGGAGAGTATATGAAGTGTTGGGATGCCACTGCATCACGGGGCATGTGAAATTTAAGAATTAGGGACGATTGGGACTGAACCACCCTCCCAGAAAAGCAGAGGAGAAAAGGGGAAGCATGCATAGTCTCTTGAACTTCAGGGACAGCAAGAACGGGTCAGTACAAAGAGACAGGGCAAAGACAGGGAGCCAGAGCTACTACTTCAAAGACTTACAAATAGTGATTTGTGCCCCATTTAAAAACTATGCAAGATTTTTGTGTAGAATAGTGACATACTTGATTTAGATTTGAGTGAGGTTACATTTATTAAAGGAATATATGTATGCATAAAAAAGAAAGCATTTTGCCCAAAGTCATGCAGTTGGTACTGAGAAAATAAGGCACCAGAACGCAAACCCCCAGGCCTGCATATTTTTCCTTTTTTTGACTAAACTCACTCAGAAATCATTCTCAGGGTTATGAATGTGGTTGAAAAAAATGATTTGGTTTTGTTGTAGATTGCTCATTGATTATGTCTAGGACCAGTGATTACCCTCAAGGAAAATAAAAATCAACCAATCAATCCTGATATTTTAACTGAATAACCCTAACATTCTACATATGTCGAACATTTAAAATGTGTATGAGTTTGTCATTGTCCAGACAAAATATTTGTATGGGAGGTTGAATTGTTCACTTTTTGTTTGGTTGCCCTTGGGTTATTTATGTAACAAATTGGCCTCTTCAATTTTATTTATATTCATGACAACCATCACTTGGGAAAAGTTATCCATGAAATTCAAAAATACATGGCATTCCTTTCTTTCAAAAAACTCAGCATCTTTGCACATAAGTGATACTAAAACAAATCTGGTTTATTTTTTCTTTCCAAATTGGGATCCTTTAGCTGCAGATGGTCAACCTGATGTTAAACTTACATAGACATAATGTTGTTTACATATCTCTGAAATCCCAACTCTAATGTAAAGTTGAGAAAGAATATCCACTTGTACAACTGAATTCCTGAGCTGTACATAACTTACGACTTCACTGGAAAAAAAGTATATCATGTGTGAAGGTTAAATAATGATTGAAAGAAACAGACATGGTACAAGACATAAGAAAAGTTGTGACTATTTGATATGCTTTGGTCAGAGACAATGGACTAAAACATTGAACACTAATTGTCATTGCTATTATAAATTTCTTGAAATCAGACAAAGAGCCCCTACTTATTTTGGGTAAGACTATAAGACCTCAGAGAGGAGAAATCTCCAGTAGGTTAAGGACAGGCTATTATTTGGGCTCAGGTGCCCATATGCTTCTCTGTTTTCCAATAGCATCGAGTACATGAGTAAACTGTAAGTAGGATTTCGTTGCAATGACTTATGTATGGCTCAGATTTAACAAAGTGTAGTCACAGACCTTGTTTCCTTTGTTGATATGTCAATTTGGCTACGTCCAATAACTCATCTGCTATGGTAATTAGTATTTGTATGTAGGCATGCTTAAGTATAACTGTGGACTGTCCAGACCATCTGCAACAGGCCTCCCTGGATTTAAATATCACCTGATCAAGGCAACACACTATCCTAACCCACCCCTCCCACCTTTGAACCTAGGGGTTATCAGTCATTTTGTGTGTGTATGATCTATCCATAAGCTACATTCCAATAACAAAGTGTTTTTGTGTTTGTTTTTTTGTTTGTTTGTTTGGGGTTTCTTTGTTGGTTTGTTTGTTTTGGTTTTGGTTTGGGGCGGGAGGCTACTGTTAGGGTTCAAACCTACTTTTTAGAAATTGGTGGTGACATCAATTTCTGATATCACCATTTTATTTTGTTGTCATCCCTGGTTTGGAAACCTATTCAAATTAGAGCGTATTGGACTCTTGGAAACCTAAACCTTGGTGTTCAGACTCATAAGCCAGTGTTAAAAATTACAGTTTTCTCAGTTTTAGTTCTATTGATGTGTATAAAACTCATATAAGTATATGTGAATACACACATACACACACACACACACACACACACACACACACTCCTGGGAATATTCTCCAGAAGGAAAAAATATATATATATATGGTTTATACATGTATATATGTATAACTAAATATATGTGTATACACACACATACATAAACCCTGAAATCTACTCCAATGAGACATGTGAAATGAAAAAAAAGAGAGAGGGAATGCAATTAAACTTGGGAAAAGCTTGGAGATGGGGTTAGAGTGGTTGAGATGTGTTTAGCTAAGCAGAGAGAGGCAACATTCCAAGGCAGCACCAGGCCAACCATGTAGAGGCAGTCAGGGAAGCCAACATAAGAAGCCTATGAAAAAATAGATGATATGACAGATGGAATAAGACTTTGGGCATATTTCAGATGAAAAGGTTTCGTCAGAAGACATTAAAGAACTTGAGAAATGAAAAAAGGATAGATGATGGAAGCAGTGATTAGAAAGATTCATGTTAAGAACAGAAATTAGACACAATTTAGAAAATTAGAACAGAAACAACATCTAAGAAATAGAAGGATTATAACTTGCCATTTTATGAAAAAGTTAGCACAACCATTTCATGCACTAGTGAACATTCCTTAATTTTGGGTTACTAAAGCAGAGTTCCAATGTCATTTGTTTGGCAATTAATCGTGTGCTATATATTTAAAAGGCTTATGTATTCTTTGCATTTATTTGAAAGTCAGGATGACAGAGCAAGTAAGAAACTTCATTCACTAGCTCGCTCTTTAAGCAAGCACAACAACTAGGTCTGAGCCAGACCAAAGTCAGGATCCATGAAGCGTATGTGGGTCTCCCACACGCATGTCAGGAGCTCAATCACTTAGGTCATCTTCTGCTGCATTCCTAGGTGCCTTAGCAGGGAGTTGCATTATAAGTGAAGGAGTGGAGACCTGAACATGCACTGTGATAAAGGATGCAAGTGGTAGCTTAACCCACTGTTGCATAACACTGCCCCCTCATCTACTGTCTTGTGATAGTCCTCATATGGTTGCTGGAAGAGTTATTTCCTCTTGCTCTATTTAACTTTCTATCTAATTATGACGTATCTTTTTCAGATGTCCTGGGGTGAGGGTAGAGTAAATGAAATAAATTGGTACAAGTAAAGTATCACAATTCTGAGAAGAAAAACCTTGTGTGGGTGAATATTGTCTAGAATACTGAGCATAGCTTATATGGTCCAACTCTACAACCAGACAAGCATAGTGCCTGACACACTGGGATGGGTTCAGTATTTGTTGGCAGCGAGGAGATCTTAAGGCAAATCAAAGCAAGTCACAAGCTACCACATGTACACTATACGGTTTTATAAGAGACTGAAATTCCTGATAGGGAGAAGAATTGCCCATTACCAGGAGTGCTCAAACGATGATGCAGAGCCTTCCCCAGAAGATCCAGGAGAAAACTTGAGACAGTGTGGATATGCTTAAGAAGGTATCTCAAATGACACCTTGTGGGCCAGCACTTGTTTCAAAGATCTCTAGTGAAATGAGGAAGACAAAGCCAATTTAACAGCAAATGCTTGGTTTCCTAGACAGCAGAGCTCAGATTGAGTCGCTAGGTATTCTTTTGGAGAAGTGTTCTTTGTTATGTATTACAAGGAGAAATCCTTCCTAGGTTTGGACAATAGTGACATATTTTAATGAAATCGGAGTAATGGCAGAAATTGATATTTTTATCAATTCATTATCCAATAGAAGTTAGCATTCCTAAGATGTAAACATTTTTCCCTATTAAAAAGTGTCTTTTGAAATGTGACTGTCCCTAGGTTCACATGACTAAATGCTATTTGTAATCCAGTGGGGACTAGGGAGGCCACAAGTGGTGGGCTCTAGAGAGGCATGTTAGGACAAATATTATTCCTAAAGCAACAGGCTTTGTTTATTGAATGCTTACTCTGTTCCAGTGTGTGAAATAGACATCTTTATAAACTCTTTTTTACAAATGAGGAAACTATAAAGGAAGTTGAGGCACTTGCCACTTGCCCAGAGGTACAAACTGATAAATCCTAACATGACAATTTCAACAAAGATTTACTTGAATTTAGTGTTTTTTGTATTCATTGCGCTATATTGACTTTCAGAAGCGTTTAAGTGGTTGTTAGAATGCTTGAGTGCAGGAAGGCCTTCCAAGAGGACTACTGTAGAAAAGTGAACCAAGAGAGGCCCTTCCCTAAGACCAGGGTGACAGTAAGATGCAATGATAACTACTTTGGCTGTGGTGAGAGGGAGGTAAAGCATGGAAACAATTGTCTTTGGCTACGCTGGGATCACTGGAAACAAAAGTGATAGGCTCTCATGTCGTTGCTGGGGCAGAAGCCATTGGGAGGAAGAGAGGGCAACTTGTTCAATTAAAAAAATCATCAGCATGACATCAGCAACCAAACACCAAAAAACACTGCACAGAGAAGGAAATGAATGCAAGCAGATCCGTGCTCAGAATGAGGACCATCACAATATATGACAGTTACCCATTTATCTATTGATTCACACCCTAAGTAGCTGTAATGACCAGAGCTGAGTTGATCTGAAGCCAGGAGCTTCTTCCAAGTTTCCCACATGGGGGCAGGGTCCCAAGGCTTTGGGCCATCCTCAACTGCTTTCCCAATGACAAGCAGGGATCTGGATGGCAAATCAGGCTGCCAAGATACAAACTGGCACCCATATGAGATCCCAGCGTGTGCACGACGAGGACTTTAGCCACTAGGCTGCTGTGCCGGGCCCTCGACTCCCCTTTTCAAGAAGAAATGTAACACGTACAAAATACCATTTCATCACATAGCAATGGCACTGTGACAGCGTGGGACATACAGTCTCTGTTACAGAATTTTCTAAATGTAAAATATCTGTCTACAGAGAAATATCGATGGGGACAAGCCAATATGGTTATACTTCGTGTCAGAAACCAATCCTGTCACATCTGCCATCTCTCAGGTCTCCACCCCAGACCTTCTCTCTTCAGATGGTCATGAATTCAGCATGAAACAGGCAACACTCCATGACATCACTGTCAGGTTCAATTTCTGTCACAATTCTGACCACCAGGTTCAAGAACCAGTGTATGAGAGTGCAGGTGTTGGGGTATAGCTTACTAAGCTGCTGCCTGCAACAGTGGTATCATATATGGACTCCAGTTTGTATCCCAGCCACTTAATTTATCATTCAGCTCCCTGCTAATGGCCTGGTGAGGCAGTCAATGAAAGATGACTCAAATGCTTGGCTCCCGACGCATATTTGGGAGACCCAATTAACGGTCCCAACTCTGGTGTTGCAACTATTTTGAGATGGAGCTGATGGAAGGTTTCTCTCTCTCTCTCTCTCTCTCTCTCTCTCTCTCTCTCTCTCCCTCTATCTCTCTCTCTCTCTCTCCCTCTTTCTCTCCTCTAATTCTAACTTTCAAATAAATATGTTTAAAATTGAAAAAAAAAAAAAACAAAGAACCAGTGCACGGAGGGTCACCTAACTCTAAGTTTACTAGGTACTTTATTTTACACTAAAGTTATTTGGAGACATCAACAAGCTGAGAATATTTAAGGAAATGAATGGATACTCCTTTCAGCAATCCTGTTCTTATACACAGATATTAGCTAGGCAAACTGTACCTCAATTCTGCTCACACTATGACAGAAGACACACACACACACACACACACACACACACACACACACACACACACACACTGAATGATTCAGGGAGCAGTTAGTTAAGAGGATTTGTGGTGAGCTTTGAACATTCACATTGTTCTTTCTATTGCCCAGACTTGCAGGAGTAATTTTCTATTTCCTTTAAAAACAAACTCCCAAACACACTTGAGAATCTCTAATGGCAGGGTTGAATGCTTACTGCCTCTGGAAAAGTTGGAGAAGCAACAGTGTAAACATTTTCTACTATGGGTTTACTAACAAATATTCATGGAATGCCTACCATGTGCGGGAAACAGAGTCCTGGACACAAACTTCTCTGCAGTGCAAAGAGCACAAGGAAAGACTGCCTGCTTCATCAGTACTGATCGTTCATATGCTTTTAAACTCATGTACTGCTGGTGCCAGAAAAATCCAAATCTTTGATGCAGCAGCATCCTTCCTAACAAATTAATCATTTTCATGGAGTGTCAACTATGTGCACAACTTATGAGCGTAACATTCTCACAGTAAATGTCTGATTTGTCCTTTTGAAGACTACATTAAACACCAAATCCATGTCTCCCAGATTTACTAATAAACATTTTTATCTTAAGATCAGTGGGAAGAAGTCAGTGTGTTGATAACATGATATGCTTTTAACAGAACATAGGAAATGTCTTCTTTCTTCATAAAGGGTTTCAAATTCTGTGTTATACTATCATTGCAGTGTTGGAAACAGCAGTGTTCAAGAACAGGTGTGCAATATTGTAAGAAAAACGATGAGAAAGTTGGCTATCTTATAATTAGCTGTCTGAAGAAATTAATAGCTTTCACTAAAAAAAACACAGAAAAGTTTCTATAGATTTTTCTTATTTGGCTTCAGGCTTATTCTTCCCTATCAGACACCTAGTAAAAGCAAAACTCATTATCAATGTAGAAACCATAATATATTTTCTTTTGGCAGAACAGGGCTAAACAATATCAAACAAATGACCTTGAACAAGACAATGTCAATTGCCATTCGAAATACTACTCTTGGAATGAGTTGGGACTGTCTGGCCAAGCATTTCAGTGCGTGGAGCGAAGATGCCAGGTAATCATCCTGCTTTCACATACATGCAGTTGTTGGATGATAAGGGGCTGGGAGGTGCTTTGTTCAGGGTCTCACAGAAACCTGGATAATGAAGCATGACAGTTTTACCTCCCAAAGCCTGCCAGATGGCTATGGGCACAGATGAGTATCTGTCTGATGAGGAGGAACAATCGCTTTTGTATTTTTTCCATATTTCACTATTGGACAATGTGTGAGGGCCCATCACCGTTTGGGCTCCTTCCCATCCCTTTGCTGGCTTCCCACACAATATGGCAGCTAGTGTGTTCATTTTTCATTCCTGTTCAGAGTGCATTCTGCTCTTTAAGAGAGAGAAAATTCTGATTACCATCTAAATTCAAGATCATTCACCATTTTATATTTTCTTACATACTACCTAATTACTTTAAAAATAACTTATTAAAGGGATTTACTTACATATTAAGCCAAATGTTCTTTATAAAAATCCGTACATGCCACTCCCTTCACTAGTTTAAGTGAATATCATCCCATTGTGGCTATTTCATTTTCTTATTAACCTTCCCTATATCAGATCTTTGACATTATTAACTTTGTACACTCAAAGAGAAAATATAAAATTATTTTCAAATGGTTGTCATTGGGAATATCTGAATGTGAGAAACTTAGAAAGGAAGACAGAATTAAGTGTGATCAAGGTTCTTTCAATTCTCTGCGCAGCCGTTTTTCCCCCATAGGAGTCCAGTCACCCTGGTACAGGACAAGGTCATGGGCATCAATCATCCATAAGAAGGGCTGCCTTGCACAAAGGACAGCATCAGAAGTACTGGCAGAGGATCTCCTAGAATAACCTGCTGTATGCACAGAGCACTCCCCAGAGAGGCAATGAGCAGGGAGGCCTTCTGACTGATAGGAATGGCAAGCCCACGATGAGGACTGGGAGACTTGAAGCTGTGCTCTAAGCAGATACTCTCCTGAGCCTGCCCAGTTTTCCTGTGGACAACTTAGGTAGAGCAGAAAGTGGATACTTACATGAGGAGGCGAACATGGGAATACTTTACACATGATTGCCAGCTCCACTACAAGGCTGGTTTGTTATCAGGAGGGAGAGTAGTTCTTAGGAAATAGCAAATGATGTGTCACATTATGAAAGGTCTGCTTTTCTCTGAATCTTGGCCCTACTGGGTAATTTTAAGAGAACTTTCAAGCGCTATGAGAATAATCAGCTCTTTAAAAGATCTTGAATATAACTGCTTGTCTTTCATCATCAGTCAAGACTAGAGCATTCTGCATTATCTTCAATAAACTTTGGAGGCCGCAGTGAGCATTTGGTGGTTGAGACACAGGTTGGCATGCCCGCAGCCATCACGGGGGTACTTATGCTAAATACGCAGCTTCAACACTTGGTAAACCTAGACTGAGCTCCTGTCTGGCTTGAGGCTCCTTCAAGGACACCTGGGCAGTGAACGGGAGGATGAGTGCTCTCCGTCTCTGCTTCTCTCACTCTCGAATAGTATATGTATGCAACTTATGTAACAGGTAGCATATGATACTAAATACTATATGTTTAATTAGAAATTATATGTGTATTTACAAATATGTTTATATAACTGATCTATCTATATATATATATGTATATTTACAAATTTGGGAGTGAGAAAGCACATTTAAGGAATGAAAGAAAAACTGTGAATTTTTCCCCTTGGCTCTTTAAACATAGGCATAATGTGAACACCTTTTGTGTGAACTACTGTATACTTACATGTACATATTTAAGGACTAAAGAGTATTTCATTGTGAAAACAGGAAAAATGGGATTATATGATCAATTCTCAACAGTACTTCTCTCTCTTCTCTTCTTGCTTTGTACTCCTAATGCTTTCCTTTGAGTAGAGGTTGTGGGTGCTACAGATGCAAGTGAAGGAAGGGGGAGAGGAAAGAATTAAGGGAAGAAAATAGGGAAAGAGGGAGGAGAAGGAACAAGAAGAAGGGGTTAGCTGGGGACAGCACCATCAGCCAGAGACACAGAAGTGTAACTACAGGAGACAAAGGCAATCTAAGAGAATTAAAATCCCCTCACCTTGTTTCAGGTTTTCCGTTTGGTTCAGCTATGATACCTAAGATAGGAAAATGATCTGGTGCTTTTTCTTTGTTTTGATGTTAATAGGAATACAAAACCAAAAGAAAAATGTGGTCCCTGTGTTGAGAGATAAGCAAATAAAAAATAAAAATAGCTGGAAACCATAACTAATTTTAAGATGATAATGCTGAAAAACCATAGGAGGAAACCTTGACATATCAGAGTATTAGCTAAAAAATCTGCTGGATGTTTGTAACTCTAAAGCTATTTTCCATATAAGCAGTCCTACAGTGTTTGGACTGCTATATTTGCTTATAGAAATCCTAACCCACTCGATAAATTAGCTATAACATAAAGAAACCACCACAGCAGAGTCTTTTTATTTTACATAACATGCACTCATTCTTAGCAAAATTCCAGTATACACATAGAGTCTACATTGGCCTGCCACAAGCAGTCAGGCCATGAGCTCACTGTGGACCTCAACCATTGGTCTGTGGGTACCAGCTACTCCTGTCACCCTGGAAGAGTCTGCAATGGGGGGATATTCGTCCCAAAGGCAGAAAAGAATTTAGGAGAAACCAAAGAGTCTCCTATAAGAGAAGGACGAAGGTGGTGGGGTAGGATGAGAATGGAACCCATTGTCTGATAATCTGCTAAATCACAAATACTTGGACAGATAAGCCCTGTGAGGGCAGCAGAAAATATAAGGTAGTGGCATACCTGGTATCTATGAGCCAAGGGTAGAGAGAGCCAAATTCTTAAGGTAATCATGTAAGTGTTGCATCAAAAAACTTTTTTGCCTGCTCTCCAGAAACTACCTACCCAAACATCTATCTTTCATATATATCAAATCATTTCTACATTTAACAAATATTAAACACTTGCGTGTGTGGTATCCTAGACACAATGAACTGTCATCTCCGTTCTCAATGATCCATATCACCTCTCATTACTTTTTGGGATTTTGCTGCTCAAGTTCTGTTTCTTCATTCAGTATTTTCAAAGATCCCATTCCTCTTTTTTTATTTGTTATTTTTAATTCATTAATTATATTGTATTATGTGACACAGTTTCATAGGTACTGGGATTCTCCCCACCCCTCCCCAAACCCTCCCTCCATGGTAGATTCCTCCACCTTGTTGCATAACCACAGCTCTAGTTCAGTTGAGATTCCCTCATTGCAAGCATATACTAAACATAGAGTCCAGCATCTTATTGTCCAGTCAAGTTCAACGGCTTCTTAGGTATACCCTCTCTGGTCTGAAGACAGAGCCAGCAGAGTATCATCCCGATCAATTAAAAGCTCCAACATCCTCAAAAGTAGACCTGAAGTCTGTTTTCTCTTTCATGGCATTTGCATTTAGCCCTAATAGTCACACCCTAGGCATTTTTAGCCTAGCCATGTTTAGTGGAAAGTAAAGTCTTTTTTTCTTTTTCTGAAAGGCAGAGTTACAGAGAGGGAAGGGAAGAAGTTGAGAACAAAGGAGGAAAATAGGGAGAGAGAGGAAAGTTGAAGGGATGGAGCGAGAGAGAGAGGGAGAAAGGGAAACAGGGAGAGAGGGGGAGAATCTTCCTTCTTCTGATTCAGTCCCTAGATGGGCACAATGGCTGGAACTTCTTCCAAGTTTCCCCTGTAATTATAGGGTTCCAATCAGTTGGGACATTCTCTATTACTTTCCCAGGGATATTAGTAAGCAATGGGATAGAGAGCAGAGTACCTGGGACACATACAGATGGCCATTTGCAATGCCAGCACCACAGGCAATGGCTTAACATACTGTGCCATAACAACAGCTCTGTAAGGTCTCTTCAGTAAGAAGTTTTTTGGGCAACCTCTGTGGCTCCTCTAGTGAAGTTTGAAAAGCCTATTGTGATCCATGTTGGCTCAGGTTATCCAGTAAAGGCTTCTTTGAGTGACTGAGTTGTCAAGGTAAGGATGGTGGAGAATTCCAGAGAAAACTGCTGGGAAGCTGAGTGGTGGGAGAGTGGCCAGTGCTGGTCGATTCTTGATTTCCTTGGCTACAAAATTCCTTGAAAGACTTGTCTGTGTTTGCTATTTCCATTCCTTTTCTTCCATTCTTTCCCATTATAACCATGATTTAGAGGGGACTGATAGAGCCCAGTAGGCCTAATGGTGGATAAGTTTTCAAATCTTTGTCTTAGATGAACTGGCCCGGACTTGACACTTATAGATAACATTTATACACCAACAATTTTTAAAAGCATGCTTTTGTGTCTAGGTTTTACTTTGGTTTTAAAGCTAAATACAACCCAAATTAGCATGGATATCTAATATCCATTCCACATGCTCTGATCCTGTCTCCCCACATCTATTTCATGCAATTTCTTACTATTTCATTAGATGGCAAATTTGGGTTTCTATCTCCTGGGGCTGAAAATAAGGGAATTCATTGTTGAATAATTTAGCAAAAAAAGAAAAACAATTTAGAGATTCATGCTAGATGCAGTTTATGACTATGGGACTGTATTGTGATATTGTAAGTTAAACCTCTGATGACAGTACAAGCATCCCATATGGACACCTATTTGAGTTCTGGTTGCTCCCCTCTGATCCAGATCCCTGATAAAGACTCTGAAAAGGCAACATAAAGTGGTCCAGTACTTGGTTTCCTTCTCCTATGTGGGAGACCTGGAATAGGCTCCTAGCTTTGGTCTCACCTGGCCAACCCCTGGCCGCTGCAGTTATTTGGGGAACAAGCCATCAGTTTGACCAGTGGATGGAAGAGTTCTCTATATATACTTCTCTGTAATTCATCCTTTTCAAATCAGTACGGAAAATGTTCAGAGAACTGAAAATCAACCTTCCAAATGATCCAGTTATCCAACTACTGGGAATATATCCAAATGAAGTGATCTGTACACAAAAGTAAAATCCAACCCTGTATCTACAGCAGCATAATCCACAATAACAAAGTCATGGAAACAAGCCAGACACCCATCAAAAGAGGAATGGATAAAGAAGCTGTGGTACGTCTATCCCATGGAATACTACACAACTGTTAAAAGGAATGAAATCCTACCATTTGCAACAAAATGGTGCAAACTATAGCCAATTATGCTCAGTGAAATAAGCCTGTCTCAAAGGACAAATATAATATGTTCTTTCTGATATTAGGCAACCTTCATGCAAAATTTAAAAACAGAAATATAGGTGAAAAGTATGTAAATATATTCTCATAAACTGAATAATGAAGACTAGCATACCTGGCCCTGGGCAATGGCTCAATGGCTAAATCATTACTTTACAAGTGCTAGGATCCCATATGGATACCAGTTCATTTCCCAGCTGCTCCACTGCTGATCCAGATCCCTGTTTATGGCTTGGAAAGCAATAGAGGATGGTCCTAGCTTTGGATCGGCTCAGCTCCAGCCATTGTGGCCACTTGGGAAGTGAACCAGTGGATGGAACAACTTTCTTTCTGTCTCTCCTTCTCTCTGTAAATCTGGTCTGTCTTTCCAATAAAAATAAATAAAATTTTTTTAAGACTAGCATTAGGAAATGAAGATATGTCACAGTAGGTATCTCTGCTCCATAATAAAAAGAGGAAACTCCCAGTAAAACTGCTAAATATACTTGGACAATATGATGCAAGGTTTTCTACCTTTGTTTATACCTACAATTTCATGATGCACTTAAACAGGAGAATATTACACTTGTAACTATTACTAAAGCACTACACTGCTGTAATAATGCGGGGATGGGGGAATGATGGGAGGGGAAATTGATGAGAGAGAAAGAGGAGAACAGGGGTAATCCATTTACCTACAAAAATGTATAATGTAAAATAACAATCTTAAAATAAAATAAATAAAAGAAATCATGCTTTAAAGAAATAAATCCAGAATCCATTTTTTATACCTTCATTGTTAAAATTATGATTTGTACCACCATCTGTCTCTTGGGTCACTGTTACAATGATTATAGTATACCTTTAGAGTATCTTGCCATAATTAAAAGCCTAAACTATTCAAAGATTATAGTAAATAATTTCATATTTGTGATTTTCTGGACTCTGCCTTATGCTGACAGAATTGTAGTCTGCATTAAAGGAAGGAAGGAAAGAGTGGAAGAAAGGAAGGAGGGAGGGATGGAAGACAGGTCAGTGAAATCAGTGATGACCAGGATGTAGGGGACACGGAAGAATCCAAGAATAAAGGATCAGTAAGAGCTAATTCTCTGCATTATGAAGACTGGATCATTTCTTGTCTGCACGGTTGCTATAACAATGTATGCTCAGCCTGTGTTAAAAGTCACACAATTGCACACCAGAAAAAGCAGATACCACTGCATGCAAATTTCTTAAAATGGCATTCTCCTTTTAGAAGATACTGCTGATGCTGTGCTAAAATTTCACACTGTAAGGCGACATGCCTATAAATTTGGAAGCAAGTGGAAGCTTAATGGTCTCTGGGATCCTGATGATGTTTGCACTGAGCATCTCCAGACAACCGCGAGGGTTCCTCCGGGTCCAGACATTTACATTTGTCCAGTCATGCACTATTTGGCAGTGAAAAGTTCTGGGTATGTTTTCTCTAAGGTGTCATTTATTACACCTACCCTGGATTGTCACCTTTGCATTTCTGCAGTCAGCTAACAAACAAGGAAGGTACACGAATGTCATGCCGGTGGGTCTCTGTTTCCACAACAGGCCTGCTGTTCTCAATAACCGTGTGAGGATGGATTTACTTATCCTTTGTAGGAGTCTACTTGTGATTTACAGGAGTTGGTCTTTGATAGGAGAATATTTTCTTTCAGTAGCATCTAATTCTCTGATTATTGTATAAGTTACTGTTTTCTCTTGTTTCAACCACACTCCAACTTACGGTTTTTGTTCTACTCAAATGCCCAGCTCCTGTGATGACATTGCTCATTTTCAAATAAACTCTATTTTTAAAAGTTATTAACTGCTTTGATAATGTCATATCTCAAAGATTGTCTATGATACATCTTTTCATCTCCACAGTGATCAGTTAAGTTGACAAGCAGGTAGTTTTATTTCCACATTGAAAACAATCAAAGCTCCCGAGTGGTGGAATAACATTTTCAAGGTCACATGATCCACAAGAGAAGCAGAGCAAAGACTAGATTCCCATTAAATGCAAGGTACCAGCAATCCTCATTTCTCATCTCAGAAATGAATTCTTATACTATTTGATATGACTCTGAAACCTATCAGTGTGTAATCATGTTCTTCTTTGCCCTGTCCTTTGAAAGAAGTTCTAAGTTATATAGACGTTTGGCTCAAATATCATCTGAAAGTTCATGTGCCCTTAAACTCCCACTATCCTGCTTGCATTTTTTATTTTCACTATCAAGGAACCCTCTTGTAAGTGTAGCATGCCCTGGTCACCTTTGTCTCATCTACATTCTAGGCTGTTTTGTGCATTTTTCCTTAGCCTGCATCTTAAACCTACCTGCCATATCGAATGTAAATCAGTCCAAGTTTATGTCTATTTCTGGCACATCTCTTGAACACTTTAAAATTTTGTTTCATTTTATTTGAGAGCTAGAGACAGAAGGAGGAAGAGGTAAAGAGAGACTCTGCATCCACTGACTCACTCTCAAAAGAAGGCTAACAGAATCCAGGGCTGTGCCAAACTTAAACAGGAGTCTGCAGCTATCCAAGACTCCCATGTGGATAGTGGGGACTTGGGCATTTGACCTGCTGCTTCCAATAGAACTTACTAACAGAAAGTTGGATTGGAAGCTTAGTAGCCAGGACTTAAACCATTCACTGTGACATACACAGGCATCTCAAGTGGTAACTTGATTGCTCTGCCACCTGCCTGTCCCATCTTTGACACTTTATGAAGTCATTGCTTGCGAAACTTGAAAGTCAACCAAGTTTTTACTAAAGCACTTTCGTTGCTAGTAGGGAGGCTCTTTCTGACAAGAGCTGAGACTGTCAGGTTCCTGGTATTCCATTATGCAGATGAAGTAATTCTTGTCAATGGTGTGGTCTTCAAATGTGTAGGGACAAGACTTTGAACTTCATGCCTGTGTTCCACACTCAAGCCAAGCCACCAACTTAAATCTTTTCCAGTGAAACTCAACTATATAACCTTTGCTTAGGCTGCATTCTGTCTGAATTGCCTTCTCATGTTCTCATGGTTCTGAGGGTCTCTGGAGTTGGGAAGGACTACATTATATTCTGGGGATAGCAGAGGACATTGGGTAAGCAAGATACGTTCAAGACTTCTTGTTACTGGTATTGTAAAAGGGTTTGTTTTTTCTTTATCTGAAAATCAAAGCAACACAGAGATGGAGAGACTGAGAGAGAGAAACATCATTCATCTTTCTTCTTGTTCCCAAATTGCCACAGTGACAAGAACAAGCCAGGCCAAAGTCAGGAACCTGGAAATCTACCCAGGCCTCCCACATGATGACAGAAGCCTAAGGACTTGAGTCATCTTTCATTGATTTCCACAGACACATTAGCAGAGAGCTAAACTGCAAGCAGAGTGGCCAGGACCGGAATCAGCACGTCTATACAGAATGCTGGTGTCACAGGTGTCAGCTTAAAGTTCTGTGCCAGTCTACTGCCATACCACCCTGAACGTGCCCAATCCCGGCTAAAGTGCTGTGCCGCAATAACACCCATCAGAAATTTCTGATTTGACTCCATGATTTTCCTCCCTTCTCCAACTTACCCCCTTCCCTTTAAGCTCTGAGTTTGTTTCCATAAAGCCATTGTCTGCTCCTCTAAATTAAGCCCCTTTTTAGCTCGTTTCTGTTCATGTATCAACTCGTCCCAGATGCTAAGCCTCATTCTCTCATTATGTTTCAAATGCTGGCATCCTTCCTTCCCATTTCCATGGGTGCTTTTCCTGTTTGAGGGTGCTTGAGGGAAGATTCAGTTGTTCTTTAATCTGAGGTCCCTGACCCTCTGCCCAGCATCCCTCACAGTGATGTTTGCATTTATTCCAGTTACTTCCTACAGCTTCACTATGTGGAAAGATTCCAAAGCTGGTGCTTGGGCTGTGTTTCATCCTCAGGTGCTTGGTACCTGGTGCTCAGTAAACATTCAACAAATGTTCCTTACTTCAATAAGTAAATAAATAAGTACTAAATTATTCTTCTTATGAGAATTTGTCAAATTTATTTGTATAATAGAGGGGAGAAGAAAGCACCAATGAAGTAAATATGTCAACTCAAAAAACAGAATACATGGAAATTTTTGCTTCAGAAAATCCCCTTTCAGAATTCATTGTTGACCTTTGCTTAGATACTTCAGTCATGGAATCTGCGCAGTAATTTTTCTCCTGAAACAATGTATTTAGAGGGGCAATAGTTCCTATCCTTGCATTGGTGAAACTCACCTAAATTTTGTCTTGACTGGTTGTTTAATTTGTGTTTCATTGTTTGGGCAGGTGTGAGTGAGTGAGTGTGTGGGTGTGTGTGTGTGTGTGTGTGTGTTTATGTGCCAAGTTCCTTAGCTGAAAAATTAGCATCATCCTAAAATTTCAATTATGACCCACAATCTGAACCACATTTAAAAAGGGCTCTCTCCTTAGTTTTCTGAGTCTTTACACATGAATGCCTGTAAAGAAAACTTAGGTCCTTCAGGGGGTCTCTCCCAAACAGATTTGCATAGTTTTATTTTAATAATAAAATCCAACATTATTGAATAGTAAAACATTACGAATACAAGTGACATTCAATTACAGGCACATTATCTCTCCATCCTGAAACAAAGCACTCTCTCTTTTAGAAATTCATTCCATAAATTTGTTCTAAGGTGTTTTATCTTAAATTTGATCTAATCCAATTCAGATAATGGAAATGCAGTGAAATTACAGGAGACAAATGCAGAAAAGCTGGTTGGTTGTTCAGGTATATTTTTCTTTAGCTGTTCAATTTAGTTGAAAAGAACTGAATTCATTTTCCATGTTCTCTTTGGGAAGCACTATGTGAAGTGTAATTTAGAATGCTCTGTCATCTGCATGGGCTCTGTGAGACATAAGTGGGCTAACAATGCATGCTTCTGCTCTAATAAACACTCTGCTCTGTCTGTCGGCCTCCACGCGAAATGCTCCTTCAGACTAAAGTTAAAAACTAAAATGAGTCAAAATTTTCCCAGGGCCCAAACTAGTCCTATAGAGAAAATTACGCATCTTTGGATGCTTAACTCTTATACACTGTAGGACACTTTTTATTAAAGTTGCTAATGGTTCAAGAGATTTGATTCTATTGTCAAAATTGTCTAATAAGCTAATAAAGAGGGGTTAAGTTCAGATCTCCCTAGACTAATATTTTTTTCCCTACATTCAACTACCTAATTCAGACTCTGGAAACAAAATCAAAGCAACTTTGTTTAGGCTACTCTTTACACTACTCTCAAGATAGAAGTAACAACTGGAACCTGCCAAATAGAAGATCTGTTCCCTGTAAGACAAAGGAAATATTTTTTTTTCACCAAAGTTCATATATGGCCTATTATTCTGGGTGGATAAATTATGGTTTCATTCTAGAAAGAAGGCAGATTGGTATGATAAAAGTGGATACATGATGTACTGTCACTTTGAATATTTGCATTTCCTACAAAAACATATTCAAGGTATCACATATGACTAAACAACAAGACAACTCAATTGTCAGAGATCTTTTTTATGCAAAGAACCAGCCTCTACCACAGAATTTTGATTTAAACTACTACCGCCAAGTTCAAAATTTAAGGAATTGGGAGGGAGGGAGGATTTGGGATGACTTCTTGAACAGTCTTACAAAGAAAAATATCAGAGCCTGCTGCAGTTGCTAAAAGCCTCACCTTGCAAGCACCAGGATCCCATATGTCCTGGCTGTTCCATTCCCCATGCAGTTTTCTGCTTAAGGCCTAAGAAAAGCAGTAGAGGATGGCCCAAAGCCTTGGGATCTTGCACTTGCATGGGAGACCTGGAAGAACCTCCTGACTCAGCTCAGCTCCAGGTATTTGGATTAGCTCAGCTCCAGGTATTTGGTTATTTGAGGATAGGGTGGTCTGAAGGGTTCCCGAATGGAGGGACTAGGAAGAACTAGGATTATTAAAGGGAGAAATGTTTTTGTCCAAGAAAGTGTATATAATTTTGAATCCCGAATAGCTTCTGAGTATCAGAGGTGCAATAGATACTCATCAAGCTTCTATTTCATGCAGATGAGTACACAGCTATCTCATTTCCTATAATGTCACTTTCCTGTGCACTGACTACTAAGTGTCCCCAGGCCTGGCGGTTTTCATCTAGTCGCTTCCTGGCTTCTGCTCCAGCACAGTAAGAGTGTCAGGCACTCAATGCCAGAGAGGCACAGTATTGAGAAGAGTGTAATTGATGGATACCTCATGACAGACTTCCAGGGAGTAAATTATAAGTCCCTTTCATCCTATCTGATTATTCATCCACTTGCTTTAAACTCTTCCCCAGAGTGTGGGGTGAGGGTATGTGTGTGTGCACGCAAGTCTGTGTGTGTGAAAGAGCACTTTGCCTGGATTGAAGAAATGTCTGCAAAGTAGGACCACTCCACAGAGCTGCAGACATCACTCAAAATCTTCCTTTACCTATAAGCTGGGCATGGCTTGGACAGACTTTCTCACAGCCTTGACAAATACTTCGCCAATACATGAAGTCTACAATCCAATCCACTCTCGGAAGGAACAGGTTCAATTTCGTCAATCTGTTTGCATTTAGAAACTTTATAGGACAGAAAAGGCAAGACATCCTCCCAATGCAATCCATTTCTTTCTGTAAATCTTTTAATTCCACCACAAAAAAATCAAGACAAAGCCTGATTTGCATTTTCCCATCCTACACAGTCCTAATGCTGGATGTGAAATAACTGCTGTAGCTTCTCTTTTCATAGATAGCCATTGGACTCATCATGCATATGGTTTTTGAAAATGTTAACATTACTAGTTTTGTTTGTATAAACTTTCTTTTTTCCTCCATTATAATTGGAAGTTAGAATTACTCTGGCATTCTGACTCCTTGGTTGACATAATTTTAAACCACCCATAAGCCATTCAGCAATTATCACCAATACTTTTTCCGTGGGATTATGGTCACTTTATATTCTTCAGGGTTCCAATAAAAGAGAACTCTGTTCAGGTCTGCTTGCAAAATTTAGAGTACAAAGTAAAGTGTTCCTCTCTTCCAAAAATAACCTCTGAGATTCTTCAGATGTATCTTTCTGAAAGTGAATATACATGACTGCTTTCTGTAATGTTCAGGAGGAAATTCCTATGAATTAATGCAGTGATAAATATTACAGATACAGCCTCTAGATATATAGTAACATAATTTTTCTAATTAAAATGCACTATGGCTTCCAAACACAGAATGGCTCTTTTATATTAAGAACCTGAATTTTAGAATAACTTGTGTTGAAGATTACACCAGCTCTAGCACCAACCCATTACCGTTGTGTATTTTCAGTTAAAGCTGACTATATTTATTTTTTTTAGAATGTAATGAAATTGTGGAGTGAATCTCACTGAAATAACAGATTTGTTTTTAGTTTGTGAGTCAATGAGTAACAGAAATTTCCATTCACTTGTGTTGTTATTGTCTAAATAAAAATTTTAACATGGCAACAGCTTTCATGAAATGAAACAGTTTATAACTTTGAGACTCACCTTTCAACTAGCAAAACTTACCCTAAGTTAAAACAATGAAGCAGCCAACAGAGTTGTTAAATGTCTACTATATGTACAGCAGCAACATAGGTAGTGTTTAATGAAACCCAGGTATCATTTCATCTACACCAAAAGTTGCTTCATTTCCCCCATTGTGGTTCCAACTGCCCAAACCAAAAAAAAAAAAAAGCAAATATCTTGGGATAAAGATTTTTAAAAGATTTATTTATTTTATTACAGTCAGATATACAGAGAGCAGGAGAGACAGAGAGGAAGATCTTCCATCCGATGATTCACTCCCCAAGTGAGCCGCAACGGGCCGGTGCGCGCCGATCCAATGCCGGGAACCTGGAACCTCTTCCAGGTCTCCCACACGGGTGCAGGGTCCCAATGCATTGGGCCGTCCTCGACTGCTTTCCCAGGCCACAAGCAGGGAGCTGGATGGGAAGTTGGGCTGCCAGGATTAGAACCGGTGCCCATATGGGATCCCGGGGCCTTCAAGGCGAGGACTTTAGCAGCTAGGCCACGCCGCTGGGCCCAAGAAACTATTCTCATTTCTACAAGAGCTACTTTCAGCAAGATTTTTTTTTACATCAGTACAGAAGCTCTTTTTATTGCATCTTCTTTATTAACACATCCACAAGAGAGTGAGGTAACGGCAACACCTCAGACCTACAGAGTCACATATGTTTCGGCATGAGTCGTCCTCCCTTTATCCGAGTGTAATCAAAGTTGAGTAGACTCATGCAAATTCCTCAAAGCAAGCACATGGTTCTCTTCAATGTCTATGTGAAGCAAGTTAAAACATATTCAGTATGCTAATATCTACCTTGCTTTTCCCCTCTGATTTAATACAAAGTAAGTATGGGTTTCACGTGGGAAAGCAAAAAATAATTTCAATGAAAGCTTGAAAAAGTAATATAGATTGTGTGTGTTACCTGGGAAAGTCCTACTAGTAAATCAGCCAGCATATCTTTAAACTCTCTTGTGCTGAATCTACCATGCTTGCTCAAATGTATGGGAACAAGTGCCTGGTGCGGGAGCCTAGCGGTTAAAGCCTTCGCCTTGTATGCGCCAGGATCCCATTTGGGCGCCAGTTCTAATCCCGGCAGCCCCACTTCCCATCCAGCTCCCTGCTTGTGTCCTGAGAAAGCAGTAGAGGACAGCCCAAAGCTTTGGGACCCTGCACCCATGCGGGAGACCCAGAAGAAACTCCTGGCTCCTGGCTTCGGATTGGCTCAGTTCTGGCCGTTGCAGTCACTTGGGGAGTGAATCATCAGACAGAAGATCTACCTTCCCTATCTCTCCTCTTGTCTGTATATTTGACTTTATAATAAAAATAAATTAATCTTTTTAAAAAATGTATGGGAACAACTGGTTGAACTTGCATAAGAGAATCTTGAATATTGCTCTTGAAGTGTTGGCTTGGGATATTGAATTATATTTAAGGGTTAGTTTTAGAATTAAAAAGGAATGAACAGATAGGCCCGCTCCCTTTAGCCAATTTTTTCCTGCTCATGTTTCAGTCTCTCACAATATTTATCTCTTTCTCCATTTTTATCAAAGCTATGCACCACCTAAATTTCTGCTTTTTTACCATGATTCTTTAAATTGTCTGGTTTCTAAAAAAAACTTAAATACTCAAAATTTCCTTGATCTTAAGCTGTATCTCTAAAACCATGGTTTTGAAGTGCTAATTTTCCCCCAAAACATTCAGGAATAAAAGCATTGCTGTTTAAAATGCTCATTTCTTAATGAAATGATAACGATGGCTGTCAGCACTGGGGGGGATGGGGGAGGGAGAGACTGCTGAAAAAGACAGAGTATGACAGAACTGCTTTCTTGCTTTTGGTGGGTCTCCAAATCCAAATAATAGAACTCTATCCATGGAACACACACACGCACACCTTGCTAAGCTGGTGAAACTGATTACAGTTAGCAGGTTGTATCAGTGTCAGTCTCCTGGTTGGAATGTTATACTACAGAGATCCCTGGTGCCACCACCGGGAAAACTAGGTAAAGGACATCCAATATGCCTTTGTATCATTATTTCTTACAACTAAATGTGACTGCACAATTATGCCAAGATAAGATCTTATAACTCAAATTTGAACTGCAGAGGAGACCAGGAAATAGCTGATGTAAGTATGTCCTATGCAATATTTGAGACATCTCTAAACTAGAGATGTCCTACACAACCCGTGAGGCATATGTACATTAAAGAGAAGGTTAGTTTTCTGAGATTTAAGTTGACTGGCTATGGGTTCTCCATTTGTCAGACAACTCTGCATTTAATCCAAAATCTAAACTGGATGAATAAAAATAGGTATTTAAAAGCATTACAGGCAGAGAAAATAACATGTACAAAGGGCATGGGGCAAGGCAGAACTTGCTATACCTTAGGAAATGGATGAAATTTTGCAAGGCCTTTGGAAAACAGAAAATAAGGAGTTGTAGGAATGTGAGATTCCTGTGGTATGTCTCAAAGTAAGCAAAGGATGCTATTACTGTCAAATCTACTGCAGTGCCAGGCTCAACACTACAATACAAAATCTATAATACAATATATAATATAAAACATTTAATATAATATAAATATAAATATATAATATATTTATAAAATATATAATATAAATATAATATACAATATAAAAACAATACAAAATCCTCTAATGATTTTCAGAAGCAACGGAGCTGCCCAGAGCCAGATTAAGAAATTGGTCAGCAGGCTGCGGCATTGAATGTCAAAGGCCAAGATGGGAGGTGGGGTGGGCTATTCCAAGTTAGATCAGAGCAACCATTGGTATACTCAAGACCTGCGGCTGAGAACAGGCCATGCTGGGCAGCTAAGAGGACACGCCAGCTAGGTTGTGGTTCTCACTGGGGAGCATGACAGCCTGAATGTGAACAGTGTTCTGGGCTGGATAAACTGTGGTGTTCCTCGGCGAGCGTGTGGACCTGGTATGTGGTGCTCCAGACTGGACTTGACTCCAGCACAACTAGTGCTCGTGAGAACCAGGGTGGGCATAGAACTGACATGACTAGGTCTCAGTACCCACTGAACCATGTGAGAGCTAAGTCTTGGCATGGACTAGGTGTGGCTGGGCTTTAATACCCAACAGTAAGAACTGGAATGGGTGTGGGCCAGATGAACAAGACCACTGTTCCTGCCAGGAAAGGAGGTGGACTAAGTCATTCTGGATCAAGAAATCACCAGTGTGTGTGTGTGAGACCTGTCACTGGGAGCAGACCTGAAGGAGAGCTTGGGGAACAACTCTGTTAGGATGCAGTCACTGTAGGTGAGTGCAAGAACCACCTACCTGGGAGCAGCCCAGACCAGGCCAGGATTTAGTGTCTACCAGCATGCATGGGGATCAGATCTGGGGGCAGTCCAGGCTGGACCAATTCATAACATTCACTGGCAGATCTGAGAACCAGGATGGGGTGCAGGACAGGCTAGGTCAGGCTGCACTACCAGCCAGTTCACAGTAGGGCCAGGACTGGGGGCTGGCTGGGCTGGGCTAGGCTGCAGCACCCATCAGCGTGAGCTGGAAATGGGAGCAGACCAGGCCGGGCCAGGCTGCAGCATCTGCTGGCTAATGCTGAGAGGAGACATGCCATGCCAGACAGGGCTGTAGCACCCAGCAGCACTTGCGAGACCCGGGGTGGGGGTACAAATCCGGTAGAGGAACTGCAGGGGGTTTCCCTGCTGGGTCTCTGCTACCACTTCTGAATGTGAGAACTGGGACCAGGGGCAGACCAGGCTGGGCAGGGTTACAACACCTTTCGGCCTGCATGTGAGCTGAGTTGGGGGAGAGCCAGGTTGGCCTAACCAAAGGTATCCACTGGTGCAGGCATGAGGAAGAGTAAGTGCAGACTGGTCTGGATTTGTCACAGCATCAGCTGGCAAGTGCTGGGACTGGGGGCAAATCCTGTCAAGTTAGATTGCAGAACCACCTAGATAGTGCAAAATCTGGTACTGGAAATAGGCCAAGCAGGGAAATTGTGAGCACCTCCCTGATGGGCTGCAATTCCCACTGGTGAGGATGCAAACCAGGACTGTGTGTGGGCCGGGCTATACAGGTAGTAGCACCTGCTGGCATGAGTGTGGGCTGGATAGGGGGTCAGTTGGGTTGAGCTAGGTTTCAATGCCCACTGACATGTACAAGGACTAACTAGGACATGGGACAGACTGGACCAATCTACTGTGCATAGAAAGCACAGGAACCACTGTTGGAAGTGGGCCTAGCAGGGGTCATTGGGAGTTGCTCTGACTAGGCTGCAATTCCCATTGGTGTGTGTGATGGCTGAGTGTGTGATGGACGGGGTTGGAACTGACCCAGCAATTGCAACTACCAGTGTGTGTGTAAGCTGATGTGGGAGATGGACAGAGCTGGACTCTGTGTTGGCCCGCACATGCAATAGACAGGTCTGGGATTACTTCAGATAAAGTTTCTTTTGGGATTCTCCCAACTGGCTGAGGGGCTGGACTCAGAATTCCAACCATGGAGAGAATCACAGGATCTGTGGGCTGATCATAGAGTGCATGTATCAGAACGGGGCATCCTCAGTGGCTTAGACAGATCAGTGGATGTCTTACCCAGATGCACATGGAGGATAGGGCAGTCATTGGGACCTGCAGAGGACATCTGGTACCATATCAGAGGATGCAGGGCAGAACAAATTGGTCAACTACTCCAGCCAAGCGTTGACAGCAAATATCTGCACCAGTGGAGACTCTGAAGTGGAATATGCCAGCCAATGGACCTTGGAAGGATTGCCTCATCCTTAGATCAATGAGATCAACAGCATTTCAGAACTATGGAAACCACTTAAACAGAACCCTCAGAGCGTGCTCCAATTGGGGACCCTGAGATGACATGTGGTGGTCATTCCCCATCCCTGGGTACTGAGGTGGTTGGGACGCTGTGTGTGGCTTCTCCCCTTATCTCCCTTCTTCCTCAAGATACAGGAAGAAGAAAAAGGAAATTTGAAAACAACGATCTCAGCCAGTTTCTTCTAATCATTGACCCTTCCCATCCTAATCAACTATGTAAACATCATCAAAAGTAAGGGGATGTATAGTAACTGTGTAGCAGGGAGTATCACATTCAGATGTGAAGACACAATACAATGTTCTTTTCTACTTACAAATCAAAGATGGACTCTCAAGCAACCTGTCTATCTTGACAATAGAATGCTGAACTCTCTGCCATAGTCCGTAAGTACAATGTTAGGTTACACTTAAATAGCACAATGATGGACTTATGACTAATTGGGAAGGATTATACTATTGTAATGATAAGGGGAAATTGTGGGGGGGAGGATTAGCGAGGAGGGGAAGGGAAATCCAGAGCCTATGGAATTATATCATGGAATAATAAAATTGATTAATTTATTTTTTAAAAAAGAAATTGACCAGGTACTAGGAAAAACACTTTCCATTATTTTATACCTTTTCCAACAATGGAGAAAAGTAAATAATGATATAGTAAATTTTCTAAAATTCGTAGTAGCACCCCACATTATCTAATGTATTGGTAGTGATCTACACCATGTGCTATTGGAGACAGTACACAATTTTTCACCTCACTCTGCCCTAGACAAGCAGTGTGCCCTGGGGTGCCTCCTTGCTTGTCTGAGAATTCAGTTTCCCCTTCTTTATACAGCAAAGTGTTGGCAAATTCTATGGTTCCTTTTAGTTTTTGTGGTCTGGTTTCTTTACCCACTGTGCTGTGTAGCTACTGTAACATAAAACAGTAGGGAAAATTAGAATACAGCTGATGCAAGAGATTATATTTAAATTCCATCTCCTGCTTGCTAATGTATATCATGGAATGTGTCATCTCCTCTCACAATAGCACTGTAACTTCAAGTCCTAGAGTTAGGCTTTGGTGACTACACCATCAAGGACACAGAATGAATGTCAACTGTTTCCCCAAACTGTTGACATACATGAAAACACAAGTAAACATGTATTTGACTATTACAGGAATAATTAGCATGTTTTTAAAAAAAAGACTGGAATTTGATTTAAAACATTTACACCTGATCCCCAGCTCTGCTATTCGCCAGCACCAAGATTCTTAGTAAATCACTTTGCCTTTTGAAAAACACTTATTTCCCTCTCTGTGAAACAGGCACTTTCACACTTGCATAGCTGACTGCCTGGTGAACGGCAGCACAGCCCAGCAAACCACAGCGAAGCCTGGGACACAAACCCCAAAGGTCTGTGTGATCTCAGCTCTAGAGAGCTGTGAGCTTGGGGATGCCTCCAAAACTTTACAAGGGAAAAGCAGATGTGGCAAGCCTTCCAGGAGCCTCCTGAAAACCCCTGTGAGGTGGTGTTTAAGGACTGACAAGACACTATTTTGCCTGGGTGGTTAATTCTGCAACACTGCACAGCTGCCCTTTTAAATTGCTTGTTTTTTACATATAAATCTCTACTAAAAGTAGGAGAATTCATGATTTTATATTTTACAAAATGAAAAGGAACTTAAAAGTATCCATCAATTTTCTGAACAAATCCCAGATAAAAATACCAGGCAGTCCTACTAGTACTTTTAAAAACAAATAATACAAATACCATGTTGACCTGGCACGGTAGCCTAGTGACTAAAGTCCTTGCTTTCCACCTGCCGGGATCCCATATGGGCACCAGTTCTAATCTCAGTGGCCTCCCTTCCCATCCAGCTCCCTGCTTGTGACCTAGGAAAGCAGTAGAAGATGATCCAGAGCCTTGGGACCCTGCACCCATGTGAGAGACCTGGAAGAAGCTCCTGGCTCCTGGCTTCGGATGGGCTCAGCTCTGGCCATTGTGACACTTGGGGGGTGAGTCAAATGATGGAAGATTTTCCTCTCTGTTTCTCCTCTTCTTTGTATATCTGACCTTATAATAAAAATAAATAAATCTTTTTTAAAAAAATACCCTGCTCATTGGAAAGAAACCAGTTTTCTCCAATTCTTATTTAACCATCATCATTACTAATTAAATGTGAGAAAAAAATATTTCTAATGATTTTCAGACTATCAAGCTAAATACCCCATTTTCACATTTTAGGATAAATATTTATGAAACAAATCCTTTCTACTAACAGCCTCCAAGTTTTTGCACACAAATTTTCTACCAAGTGTTTCATAAACTCATTTATAAAAAGAATAAAGTTTTATTGCAGTGGAGACATAACACAGTGACAAACAAAACTGAAGCTCTCAGGTCAAAAGCAGTACGTGATTTTCTTTGTGTTTTTTGTGATTTGTTTTTGTTTTTGTTGTTAAGATTTATTTTATATGAAAGACAGATTTTTGCAGAGAGAGAAGGGAGACACAGAAAGAGGTCTTCCATCTTCTGGTTCACTCCCCAAATGACCACAATGGCCAGAGCTGAGCTGATCTGATGCCTGAAGCCAAAGCCAGGCCCTTCTTCTGGCTCCCCCACACAGGGGCCCCAAGCTTTGAGCCATTCTCCGCTGCTTTCCAAGCCCACAAGCAGAGAGCTGGATCACAAGTGAAGTAGCTAGGACATGGACCAGTGCTCAGAGGATTAGCTTGCTATGCCACCATGCCTACCCCAAGGAGATTGGCTTCTCAGAGTTTCAGTTTCCTAATTGCAGAGTTATTGTGAAACTCAAATGAGATGATATAAAACACAATACATATTTAAAACATCAATTAGTCAAGTGCAAAGTGCTTTAAAATACCAGAGCTTGAACAGCCACAAGATATAAACAAGGATTCTGCAATTTAGCAGAAACTTTATTTAAGTGGTGAACATTTCTAGACAGGCTGGCTTGGCTTTTAGAACTTCTGCTTGGCTTTGTAAAATGGGATAATAGCATTTTCAGACTTCGGAAAGATTATTAAATAACAATATAGAAAGCAAAATCCTATATATGCTATACAAAGTGATAGGCTCACAATAGTGATTATTAAATGTTAGTTAATAATGTAACTTGATCACAATGGTCAGACCTCCAAAACTGAGAAAATAGCAAACATACTTGACAAAAAAAACCTCTTCAAATAGTGGAAGAAAGGTGTGACCATTTCATACTGATGTATATACAACAGTATGGTCCTCAAGTATACTCTGTGATCAGACAGTCTAACATAGTAATGATGTTCAGTGAAAATGACAGACATCAGTCCACCAGGGCCAGCTCTCCTTCCAACGCACAGGAGGTGTTTTTCCAGAGAACACATGGCTTTTAGACTACAGTGGTTCCTTCCTGGACAACACCAGCGTCAAGCCAACGCCTGCCTGATAACAAACACCCTGACCCAGCATCTTCAAAAATAAACTGCTGACAAAGAAATTTTAACCTGTTTACCTTTTTAAAAATGTATATTTTTATTTTAATTCATTTGAAAGGCATAGTGACAGAAAGAGTAAGGGTGGTCTTCCACTCGTTAGTCCATTCCTACAACAGCCTGCAACAGCCAGGATTGGACCAAGCCTAAATCAAGAGCCAGGAAATTCATCTGAGTTGAACACATGGGTAATGGGGACTCACTACTGGAACCGTCGTGTGCTGCTTCCCAGGAAGTTGTGTCAGAAGCAGAGGATGAGACAGAGGAAAGACTCAAAATAGGCATCCTGATAACAGATCTTGTTGCCCCAGCTACACCAGCACACTTACCCCCTACCATTCACCTTTGCATGGCTTCATTTACATTGAAAACAAAAAACACCTTTGGAAAGAACAGGTGCTGCTTGCAGAGGCCTAGGTGGTTTTGGTTTTTTGTTTGTTTGTTTATCGTCTTTTTTGTTGTTTTTTTGGCCATCTGAAATCCTGCTTATGTTTAGAATGCCAAGGGCACATCCAAGGGCTCCTTTAAACTCTGAGAAGGGCAGAACTCCCCTGCTCGTTACATACTGACTCTCTTCACACAGAGTCAAAGAGAAAAAAAAAAACCAGTCTGGAATACTTTGATACAACTTAAAAACCATAAAATTCCAACACCACTGCTTGGTTCTGGAAGAATTTGTCTTCCAGAGAGCTAGAATTGGAACGAATCTTGCCTATCATTTTTTAAACTGAACACTATTGATATAAAGGAACACGGAGTTCCAAGATGTAAATCCTGGAGATTCAGGGGCTGCTGGGGCTGGGATGAATCACTAAGATCCTTTCTGAGCCTGTCTCCGTCTTTCACATTCCACTGGACAGATCTCTATGTTAGAACTCAGGTTAGTAAAGTTTAGCAAGACAGGTAATAACAAAAACTCAATGAGACTAATAACATATTTTGTATTTTTTTAACTCGTTCCAGGCACAGGGTGCTCACTTGACATATATTACCTCCCAACATCACTGCAATGATTGGCATTAATGCTACTACTCTTCTGGTATGAGCAAAAGGATTACCTATGTTTTAAGGAACCAGTTTAAGGTTAAAGAATCAAAAAGAGGCAGAACCTAATTGACATTCAGTTCTGCCTGATTCCAGTGTAGGAACCACAGACACCTCCTACTGCATGACAATACCCACATAGCGAGGTTCTGAAAGCAATACACGTAAGAAGTATTTTTGCTAGCACTATCCTACTTACACCTGAAACTATGAACATGCCCTGCACAAGTCGTGAACATACAGAGGCTGCCAGTGATCACTGAAGAAAAATAAAATGAACGCCTGAAATTTGGTTAGCACACCAATCAACACTGATTTTGGAATCTGTATCTCTGAGAGTGAATGTTATTCTTACACCACTACCTCCCCCAACAAAAAAAGAAAGATGGCATTCATTCAGAAGGAAGATTATTACTCTGTAATTTCCCAATTCCAGGATGGTCACCTGTCATTCACTCAGCACATGACTCTCCCATTGGGGCTGAAAAATGTGCTAGAAAAGGCAACTAGCCTACTTAAACATTCATACCTATATTGAGCAGAAATTCATGTTTTCAACCACTGAACAGTCATTTGTTATGGACAGAGAAGGTAAGATATGAATGAAATATGTATTGAAGAAGGATCTATTTCCCCAGGACAGTTCAAAATAGGTAAAAGGCACTATAGCAATTTTCTTGCAATTGCATACCTCCTTTGCTTATTAAATTTTGAAGAGGTTTATCAATTTGGAATATAACCTAAAGAGTTTATGTTTCATAATTTTAGTTTATTGCTGAAATATTTATGCAAATATTCAGTGTAGGAAGATGCCACCAGATGGAAATGCAATAGTTGTGGAATTCTTTCTGGCATTTCCGACAGAATATATAATATCGAATCGCTTTATGCTAATGTTCCAATGGAATACATATTTTATAGCTACTTTGAAATGCAAATGTAAAAGATCTGAACACTCTAGAAATCATGCCAATGCAAAGTAAACTAATATAAAAAATAGGAGTTAGATAAATTACAGCAATGTCGTATCAACTGCATTTTGGTAAAAGTAATGAGCCTTCACTTTGCCCCTTTTGTGTAAATACACTTTAATATTCAGAAGCAGAACTGTGTTTCAGTAAGGGTAACTAACTAACTTCAATATATATATGACATATGTCAAACACCTGACTTCTAAGAATCAATGCTTAACTTTCTTCCTCCATTTTCTCTCCCTAATTTTTCTCATTGACAGATGCTCAGATGTAGGGTATTTGACATTTTTACCGTATCCACAATTGAGTGAAAAATTTGAGGTGTTTGCCATACGTAAGTTTGATTTACAAGAGGGTTAAAGTTTTATTATTAGTAAATATCATCAGGCCTGTGAAATCAGTGTTTTTCCCACATTATAGTAACTCGCAGGAATCAATATTGCAGTCTAAATCTGTCATTTCTTAGACTTGTAGCCAGAAACTTACTGTTTAAGCAGAAAAACATTCTTTCAATGACACTTGAAAGCACAGTCTGTTCACTGAGCTCAATGAATAAGTTCCTGTCTATTCCATCCTGGAATTTTTGAATAAATTGACATCCTGTTTTTGAAAGACATAATTGTTCCTGACAACATGGTCAATTTGTATTCTCCTTTTAAAAAACGACTTTAATACTAAGTGTGACTTTGGAATTGGCTCCAGGTAAGAAAAGGGGAACTGTGAGCTTTTGAAAATGATTAAAAGTATAATTCCAAGCTTGATAGAAATAACAACAGCATTTTTTCTTTTACCTCATTCTTCCTTAAAGACATTGAACAACAATGCCAAGTACTTGGCATAGTGATCAAATTGCCAAACACCTGCCTCACAGTCCCAGGGTGCTAGCCTAGTGGCTGAAGTCCTCACCTTGAACGCAGTGGAATCACATATGACGCAAGTTCGTGTCTCGGTGGCCCGCTTCCCATCCAGCTCTCTGCCTGTGGCCTGGGAAAGCAGTGGAGGACGGCCCAGAGCCTTGGGACCCTGCACCTGTGTGGGAGGCCTGGAAGAGGCTCCTGGCTCCTGGCTTTGGATCAGCTCGGCTCTGGCTGCTGTGGTCATTTGGGGAGTGAATCAACAGATAAATGATCTGTCTCTCCTCCTCTCTCCATATATATATATCTGACTTTGCAATAAAAATAAATAAATCTTTAATTTTTTTTAAATAGAGTATAAACAAAACAAAATCAAAACCATAAATACTGCTGTGTTAATTTTTTTGGAGCCAGTGAAATATTCATATGCTGTAGACCTGACAGTGTTTCTATATTCATTATGCATAAAGCATATTACATTTTGACCAAAGTGAATTTCTTTCATAGCAGTTATTCGGCCTCTACTTGCAAGTATTGCCAGCAGGCAGGTGTTACTACTCCTTTTCACAGTTGTGGAAATAGGATCCTTGAAGTTAAATGATCCACCCACATCACACATTTAAAGAATACCAGTGACGGTTTCTTCCATGACACTTAAGTTTTGGTAATTAAGATTTGGCTGAATCACATGCTGAAATTGTGACTAGGAATGTTTCCATGATAGCTACACGCCCTTCTCTCTCCAACCAGCAGAACCAGCCACTACTCCCCAATCTCCGTTGGTTACTCTTACACTGACCGGAGTATAGTACAAGTACCGTTCTACGGAACTCATCCTATGGTCTGTGCGAATGACAAATGTGACACTGTGTGTGTGTGTGTGTGTGTGTGTGTGTGTGTGTGTGTGTGTGTGTGTGTGTTTCTGTCTATGTCTTTCAGAGAGATAAAAACTTTTTGAGAAATTCAGATTTGGTCATGAAACCAGTGAGATGTGAAGCTGTGGAAAAACACATGGGAGATGAGCACACATCCCCTCTCTGCTCCCCGGAAGCCCTGACCAACAGCAGGCTTAGCACTCAAATATCGCCTTACGTTTGCAACTCTGAAACTGATATCCCAGGGCCTTATTTATTAACAAAGAAGCACAAGTCTATTTCTTTTTTGAGAGTGCATACATTAAAGTTTTACAGAAAAATGCTGTTCACGCTGCTAGAATTCCTGGGTGAATATTTGTAACATATACCAACTAGTCCCAATGGCCACACCCCCACACATACAGTTACCTCAGAAGGATTGTGGTTGATTATTTCTTATAAAAAATTACTATTCTCTATAGTGCATAAACCCAAGCGAATCCAAAATGAATCATGTGGTTCCCAACACATTTGAGGTAAATTAGGAATCACCATCTGGCAGAGAGCTTCTCTCCTTAAAATTGCTCTCTCATTTTTAATTAAAATGTGTTTTAATTAAAAATAGACATGTCAAGAAGCACAGTATATCAATTACATGACTGACAATATGCTTTCCTTTTTTTTCTAAAACATATGAACCAGAAATAGGATGTCATCATTTCTTTCAAGAAAAAAGAGTAAAATATAGAACAGAGAAAGCAAGAACTGCTGCTCAGAGACATTTTATCTATATCAAAATCTAACCAAATCTTTTCTGGAATGCTTCAATGTTAAAAACAACTGAACAATGTTTACTCTTCATTTTCCTGATGCAACTAATGGAGTTTTCCATTCATTCCACACCACTGATGACCTGGAGCAGCTTTCTGCTCCCCAGCCTCATTCTGGAGAGGCTGGCATGTTTCACATCCTACCCTCATCATCCAGGCTCCCTTTGTGGCTCTTTCCCGTCTACACTCTTGACTAGATAGGACGATTAACACAAATCCGTGTTGTGTAGCCAGAAGTGTCAGCAGGTAAACAGGCCAGGCCGTGGGGGAAAACAGGGACCAGAAGAAGCAGCAGGACACAGCAATCACAGTGAGAATAGGTACACACACACACACATGCGTGCACACACATGCACACACACGTGTGTACATACATACACACATGCATGTACACACACATACATGCATGCATACATATCACTCTGAAATAAATAAATAAAAATGCAAAGAGATCAAATTAACAAGCAAGGTCATGTTGTAGTATGTACTTTTGAGATGCTCTGATGGTATGAAGTAACAACGTCTGTGATCTTCCTCTCACACACAAGCTCTGTCTAAGCATGAGATAAATATTAGGCACATCCTAGTGGAGGGGCATTTGACATTAGATCTGAACAGCGATTCTCAAAACCATCAAGGTCCTCAACAAGGAGGGAATTCTGCGAAACTGTCACTGAATACAAGTCTAAGGAGACATGATAACTCAGTGCAGTGTGATATCCTAGAGCAGAAAAATATACATTAAATATAAGGATTTGAAAAAAAACCCTAAGACTTCAGCTGATACTAACTTATCTATTTGGATTTCTTGTAACAAACATAACACACTAAAGACAGAAGTCAGTCGTAGGAGAACTGGGCTCAATATTAACCCTGAAACCAAGCCTAGCTGACCATAAGCTTAACAGATTATAGTTGCCCCAAACTCCTACTAACAAGAAAAACAAAACCTTAAGGTTGGAGCTTCTACAGAAATAGCTAACTAAACACAGTATACATGTCAAGAATACTCAATATTGTATGTCTTAGACTATGAATGCTCAACATGTGGTACACAGGGAAACAGTGCGGTGAAGTATATTGAAATTGACTGGACCTAAGTTCAAATCCTGGCTGCACCACTTAATGTTTACGTCTTGGACAAGTTGCCTGGCTTCTCTAAGGTTTAACCTTTTTCATTCCAGAATGCAGATAATAACAAATCTATTTCACCAGGTGCTAAAAGAGCCAACACACATTGTCTTGAATTTATAGAGGCTAAAAAGTACCCCAATATTTATTTTATGCCACATGAAGTATTCTTAAAAAATAAACAGTGTGGTCAAAATTCACACTCAAATTATTCTGTTAAATTGCTCTTAATTACCAAATGGAAAAACCAGCAACCTCTACAAAGGGAGTTAAGTCACTGCAATCCCTTACGTATGCTTAAGATGACACCTCAAAATTCTCATCACAAATCTAAATAGTTCCAAAAGATGTAATTCTTGGAATGTGTATATTAATATTTAAAACTCAAGCTTAAACATCACTTTAAAGTAGAACTAATGGAATCTAAATAGCAAATTATTTGGTATACAGAAGCATCAGTTTTAACACATATTTAAACAGAGCTCTGGTTTGCATGCAGCAAGTCACAAAAGGTTATTACTTTTAACCTACACAGCAAAAATTTTAAATATTTAAATTTTAAAAATAAACTACCATATCTCCAGTACAGTAGCCTAATGGCTGAAGTCCTTCTTTGCACATGCTGGAATCTATATGGGTGCCAGTTCTAACCCTGAAAGCCCTACTTCCCATCCAGCTCATTGCTTGTGGCCTGGGAAAGCAGTCGAGGATGGTCCAAAGCACTGAGATCCTGCACCTGCATTGCAGACTCAGAAGAAGCTCCAGGCTCCTGGCTTCAGATTGGTTCAGCTCCAGCCATTGCGATCACTTGAGGAGTGAATCAGCAGATGGAAGATTTTCCTCTGCTTCTCCCCTTCTCTCCGTATATCTCACTTTCCAATAAAAGTAAATAAATCTTTAAAAAAAAAGAGAGATAAAATACCAATAGAAAAGCAAACAAAAAATACACACAAAAAGTGTGTTTGGGGATACAAAAGTATCAAAAGGCACCAAGTTCCAGAAGGGGCAAACCCTTAACAAAGAAGAGAGCATGGCCCCTCCCACAGAGGGGTAGGAAACCTGCAGCTCTGGTGAATCTCCAAGAAGAGCTGCCTGGGAGCTGGTGCCAGTGAACACGCATCCGCCTACAGCTGTTAGTCACAGGTCTTTACTGAGCAAGCAGAGTGATTTGCCCAAAGCAAGGGGATCAGAGAAGGAAAGATAAGAAAGATTTCCCTTTGAGGTTCATAGAGATTTTCTTAAGGGAAAATCCCCTTCAAAAGTAGGGAGGATTGTCGGCTGCCACCGAGGAGCTGGGAGGGATGTAACACAGGTACCCAGCCTCAACCACCAAGCATGAACAGCTGGGCAGGAGACCTCAGAGAAACCCTTACAGGGCATTCCAAGTCTGCACACAGCACAGGGCAGCAACAGTCCAAAAGCCATGGAAAGAACAGCTGGGATGGACTCTATCTTCCTAGTTGCAGAAAGCAAGCTGGCAGGATGAGAAGGGGGAAGAAAACTCCCCAGTGACTCAGAACGAAGCCAGCTGGGCTGTAAAAACGGAGATATCAACCCCAGGTCCAAAACGTGGCAGGGAGGCTTCTGGAATCTTCCCAGTGCTTGCTACGAGACTCTGTTGAAAGGAAAGTTTGGATCATTCTCTGGACATATCTGAAGCCAATGGTGCACCAAAGACAATAATCAGTGCAAAGGAGTCCCATATCTGCTCAGTACAGTTTCATTCACAGTGTTTCTGTTCCGGACTCTTGATAGAAAAGGTGGTGTTCAATTGTTCAGACATAACTTATTTCCTTTAGTCTCTGTTGAACTCTTACACAAAATATTATCCTAAAAAGCTGTAATATGCACAAAAAGCAATAAAGTGTGATTATTCTTTAAAACTGCCTTTTCCATAACTGTAAGGCTTTTATTATTTCATATTTCTCCTAGTTTTAAAATAATGTTCTCATTATAATTATTGATAGTGTGTGGTTAAAACAACTACAAATTTTGATAGATGATTGCTAAATATATTTTTATTGGGATTGCATCATTCAATTAAATGAATCAAACAGTTTCTCTATTGGTTCATCTATCTTTGAATCCTATCTTCTAACAGAACGAAAGAATTTTTCCATCAATTCTATTTCTATTTAGTCTTTTAAGTAAACCTGAAAGTTTTGTTTATGAAAATATATGGAGTGAGAGAGACCTGGGAGGGAAATAGTGGGCTCCTCCCTCTTGGGGTACGACTACCACGGGAGGGCACAAAAACTAGAATAGGGGATGGGGTGGCTAGACAGAGAGGCACTGAACAACATCCGTGAAGGCTGGATAGTTGAGCTGGTTAGATGGAACTAAGCTTCAATACCCATCGACATGTACGAGAGCCAAATGGGATGTGGGACAGACTGGACTAGTCTGCTACACATACTGGCTAACCAGGGTAGGGGGCGGGCCTGGTGGGGGTTATTGTGTGTCACTCCAACTAGGCTGCAGCTCCCACTGGTTTATGCGAGGGCCTAGTATGTGCTGGGCAGAACCAGGCTGGACTGCAACACCCATTGGTTCCAGTGGAAGTCGGGGCTGAAAACAGAACCAACCCAGCAATTGCAACCAACAGCTGATCTGGGCAATGGACTGTGGTGGGCCCTGTACCTGCTAGTACATACAAGAATCTGGTCTTGGAACACCTCAGAGCTTCTTTGGGGATCTCCCCAATCGAAATGCCAGACTCAGACCCCTAACCAAGAAAAGACAGAAGACAGAACAAGCCAATCAACCACCTCAGCTATATGTTGGCAGTGAAATACTGGACAAATGGAGACTCTGTGATGGACTATGTCAATCAGTGGATTCTTCAACGATCACATCACGCTTGGAGTGGTGAGAGTGGCAGCAATTCATAAGTGGTGAACTATCAAAACCACTTGAGCAAGTATCTCAGAGCATGCCCCACATCAGGGACCTGGGCTGGGTGGGAGACTGGGTGGGGCTTTTCCCTCAATATCCCCTTTACCTCAGATATAGATGGAAACAATATGGAAATAATAATCTTACCCACTTTCCTATAGCCCTTGTACCTTTTTACCCTAATTAACTATGTAAAGATTGTCAAAATATAATAAAAAATGAAAAAATATGGATAAGAATTAATAGGAATTTGTGCATAGTGATGTTGTAAAAGTGTCTAAAATCCTTGCAAGTCACAGTCAAAATTAGTGTCTGTCATCAAACATGACATTTAAAGACTTACCAGCTGAGAGGTGGATTTGATCCACTCAAACTCATCAAAACAAATAAATGAAATTTGACTTGCAAAACAATTTGCTGTGCAGTCATTAGAGCTAGCCCTCTCTAAAAAATTTAGCATCGATATTTTATATCTGAGGGGCCTTTACACCTTGGCGAGTATAGTGTATTAAATTTATAGAACATGAGAGATATACTCAGTTTTTTTGTGTATGAGTGAGCGAAGTGAAGTTATAAAGGTATAAATGAAAAAGGAGAAACAGAATGAGGTACACATTCCCAATCAGAATACTTCCAGAGCAATGGGAAAATTCTTGACTTTTTGACCATTGAATTCCACCAATACTCTCAAATTCCTTGAAAAAAAATCTTTGTTTTCCTCCAACGTGAATGCCATAGATTTAAAGCTTCTATTAAACAAGTGAATGCATGCCTGCCAGATTCGCTATGCCACTGTGATCAAAAGTGGGCATTCTTCATACATAACTGAAATGACTGCCTGAAACAGACTTTCTGTGTTTCAAGATGCTTGCTAGAAGGTCAGAGAATTTCTGCGTGGAGAAAGTTCCATAATCTCCTCCCACTGCTTGATGCTTCTTAGCAAAAGTGGCTATGAAGCAGGTAATGTTTGTGACCTTGGACAAGATTCTCTCAAACCTCTTGGCAGAGACTAGCATCAGTTCCTGTTGTGTGGAAATGTAGTTTCTTTGCCAAAATAGCAAATACAAAACAACAACAACAAAAAACAGATGCAGATACAATTATCCCAGTGCCGCCATGTAAGTGAACACCAAGGCTGCTTTTTCCCCCATTCTTGTTACACTTGGCAAAAGCAGTTTATATCGCTTTGAATATGTTAAGCTCATAATCTAGCACATCTTTGATGTGACAGGCATGCATAGGACAGATGAAAAGCTGTTGTCATTATAATTATTGATAGTGTATGGTTAAAACAAGTACAAATTTTGATAGATGATTGCTAAATATATCTTTATTGGGATTGCATCATTGGAATGAATCAATGGCCATGCATACTATGAATTCAAACTACTGGCTACGAAATGATAGGGGCAGTGCTCTCCACACTGGGACTGGAGCATGTTCCCAGCCTGAGACACCATACTTGTGTTTCCTCCATCAGTGAGAAGCGACAGCACTGGACCCAGAGCATATGGACTTAACCTTCTGAACTGGGATAGCTTCTTTTGCCTGGAGTAACAACATGCACCTGTTCATTCTCAAACACAGTCTTAAATTTTATAAAATACAAATATTGGTACTATTCCAGCATGTTGAAAATGAGTTTTAAAAGCAACCATAGCATTTAATACATTTTCAGCATATTCAGATAAAAGGCATTCTTTCAGCGTGGCTGAATTCTATTACCATTGGCTATCACTCTGATCCAAGCCATCACTCTTGCCAGGATTACAATAACCTCAAAAAGTATCTTTCCTTTCTTGGCCCCAAATTATGATCTGTGTAGAAGACAGACCAAATCCAATCCTATCACTTCCATGGTTAAAACATTCAGGTGGCTTTTCATCTAGGATAAAATCAGAATAGTGGCTTGTAAGGTCTGCCGTAAGAAGGCCACCATAACCTTCATGTTATCATTCTGTGCTATCTTCTTGCTCTCTCTCTCTCTCTCTCTCTCTCTCTCTTTCTGTTTGTGCTGGCTCTTATCTTTGTTCACTCTGCCTCAGAGGCACAGTGTACAACACACAGTTGTACAGGAATATGCAGGGTTCACCCTAACTTCGTTCAGTATTTTATTCAAACATCACATTCTCAATAAAGTTGCCACTACCCCCACTGTTTAAGCTTGTACCATCCTCCCCTGCTTTATTTTATAGCATTTGAATTAAAAAAGTTTTCTATTTCTGTCATTTACTTTCTATTTCCTGATCTGTCCTACAAATGTTAGCACTGTGAGGGTGAGCAATTGTGTCGCTGCTGTATCCTTAATCACCTAAGATCTGACACAAAGATGGAATGCATCAAGAGTTTACTAAATCCAAGGTTGCTGCAAATGAAGTGTTGATGCTTCCTTATCATTTCAGGTGAGGTTAAGATCCAAGGCTGTATAGTTTTGTTGGATGTTATTTCACATTTTCTACTTTAAGTACTTGTTAAACTCCACAATAATGTTATGTTCATCCACACATTAGAAGGGCATGCTTAATTACTCATAATGAGACATTTTCTGGACATTCTAAGATGGAAATAATGATTTTACAATGCTTGAACATATTTTAAAGGAGCTTCAGTACCATAACAGTTTTTGGACTAAAACAAGGCCTGTATCATAAATTATAGAATGTCTAGACAGTCACTTGGGTGTAAAGTTGTCATTGGTGGTGATGAGGGTCAACACAGGACAAACAACAGAAACACAATGATTAGAAGATATGACATCAATTAGCACAGCTAAAATAGAGAGAGACTGGCCGTACCAAATGCTGACGTGGATGGGAGACGCTGGATGTCTCCTGCACAGCTAGGGGAGTGCCAGCAGTACAATTACTCTGGAAAAGTTTTGGGAATCTCTTGAAAAGCATATACATTTGACTCAGCAACCCTCCCTTTTGTATTTATCCAAGGAAAGTGAAAATTATGCTCACAAACATCTGTATATATGCGCTTATAGCAGTATTCTATGTAATAGTGAAACATGGGAAATAACCTAATTTATTTTCTGTATCCTTGTTGTTGTGGTCACCTGAATCCATGTATCATCAAAACTCACAGGTGTGGGTTTTAAAAATTAATTTTTCTAAAAACAAAATAAAGAAAACACAACAACAATGCATTGTACAGCCAAAAGCTGATCCTTGGGCAAGGCTGAAAACATAGATAGTATATTATCCAATACCCAGTTGTCTCTTTTAGATCAAAGGTCCCTAAAGATCTCAATCACTTTTGTGTCCCCACACCATGTACAAAATCAAGTGCTGAGACAGTTGCATCCACAGTGTCACACACTTTTATATAACCTAAAGAGTGAAGGGAAGATGAACAGGTGTTATTAAGCAGCACGTCCACATGGAGACGTTACTTACTTGACACTTTGTCTTCTGGCTTCACAAGTTTCAGGGTAGGAATTACTCTTTTGTTTTTTTCCTTCTTCACAGACCATGACTTTTGAAAATGTATTTCACTAAGTTATAGAACTACGTTTTTTTTTTTTTAAAGGTAGATATGTATCCCAAGCTTGCTGTCTTTTCTATTTCATCTTTTATTTTGCTCATTTTGGAGTACATTATTCAATACTTAGAATTATTGATTTGGGCCTTCAGTCCAGTTTATCAGAAGTAAATCAGCTCCTAAATTTCACCATTTACTTGAAGCAATCATATAAAAAGCAACATTTCCTGACTGCAGTTTAAAATGAGATCCTTTTTCACAGGCAGAGTTAATGAAAAAGGGATCTCATTGCATTTGGATGATATCAAACAAATGCAAAAATTCAACCTAAAGGTTAACTTCAAGCAAATGTCTTTGAAATAAGTATCAAAAAAGGCTCATATGTGTGGGAACAGTCTTTAGTATCATCTGTTAGATATTCATGATTGTTTTGATATGGAAGATGAACTTGTGAGTACCTAATAAATTGTACATGCCAGCTTCAGCCTCATAGGGACAGTCAATGGGTGCTGGGGGCAGGGAAGAAGAGAGAGGAAACAGGAAAAAAAAAGCTATTATAGCTGGACATCATTCATTTTAACAAAAGAATAATCTCATTTAATTATATTTTCTTATGACTGACAATGGTAGCAAACATTTACTGACTGTGATTCCAAAAACTTTGTCGTCTTACATTTATTTTCACCTTTATTCCTCCTCTTCATTTTCGTCCAATTTTTGAATTCTCCATGTTTTATATTTTGTATCAAGGGCCTAACTGCCATGAGAATTTAAATGGATGGAAAGAAAATATACTTTGCAACTTTGGATTTAGAGACAATTTAACAACTTCTGTAAATAAGTCAATTTGTGTGTTCTTCTGAGATTTAAAAAAATCCTATGAGATTGACGTGATATTATCTGGGAAACAGTTTTCTTCTAGTTTCCCAAGCTCATGATTTATTTAGAAAATAACATTATTTCAGTACCATTCTTCTCTTTTGTCACTTATTTGTCTCTAAATGCACTCTATTTCTCCAGGAACCTGACAATGATGCAGTCAGGCAAAGACTGTGGTGAAATGTAGGTCTGCCAGGAGATTTGGGTGCACAAACAGTATAGTAAAAGTCCAGAAACACACCCATGTAACTGCTTTGTAATTGATGGATAATCATTTCACTTACACACCAGTGATGTATGAAAATTTATTACTTATGCTTCCCCAATCCCCCAGGTCCCTGTATATATCATCTTGTCAAAATGAATGGTGCTTGTATAATTCCACATGCTCACACACATCATAATCGAACCATGGATATTCATTCCAATAATCAAAATCCTGTACACGAGAGCTGCACAATGAAGCTACAGGTTCCTCTCGATGACCTTACCCCACACCTTGCAGGTGTCAACTTCCTAGTGGCTATCTAGTTCATTTCCAGAAAAACCCACAAGTGAACATATTCATTTCTAGAAAGATAAAAAACAAAAAGCTACTTTGTCTCATTTATTGGAGGGTAACACAACAGAAATATTTAGTGTTTTACAACATAAAAATTAATGGAAAGAACATGGACTTTGGAGACAGATTTGAGCTCAAATCCTCATTTGATCATTTACTTTCAAATCCTGATTTGATCATTTATTTGCTAATCTGTGATATTAGCCAATCTGACATATAAATTTTTGTCTTCAAAGTAAGATAGTATCTACCTTATACAACTGCTTTAAGAATTAGAGAGGAACATTTAGACTCAAATATTTAATGAGTACCTATTATGAATAAGTACTGTGCTGGGTGCTAGAGATTATAGATTAACAGTCACTCATTGCCTTTAGGGAACTTCAAGCATGAGGACAGCAGTTTAGCAAAAGACAGCTTGACCTGATAACGAAGAGCAGGGCGAGCTGTGACTGGAATCTTAAGCAGAAAGACTGTTGGCACTACAGGCCAAGGCCATGCGGGCAACAGTTACAGGTGTGCAATGGTCCAGAACTAAACTGGAGGCCAGAAGGCAATGGTCCAAGGTCATAGAACTATGTTTTTCAATGATGCTGTTGAGACAATCAAGCACTGACTTCTGCACTTGGGTCATGCTGTCTGATCAAGTCATAGTTAATTAACAAGTAGTTGTTAGCTACCATGAGAACAGGACATGGCTGTTAATGTGTGTGTCATGTCAGTTCCTGTAATTTGACTCCCTAAACAGTAAAATAAGAAGCTATTGTAGAGAACTTGCAGGATTCCTCTTCCTTAGCCTAAGAAGGAGACTCCCTCCAGCCCCCACCCTACAATTGTTCCTTGTGTCTGTTTCTTTCCGTTTCTCATCGTGTGCCTCTCTCCCTCTTCACCCTGGTTCACACCACACAGGTTGTGGCACAGCAGCCCTGAGAAGCAGCACAAGAAGTAGATAACACCAAGAGGCACGACAGGATGTGGAAGAGCTGCAGCCTCAGTAACTGCCAACCTTAGGAGCGGAGAGGTGAAGAGTGATAAGACATGTTAGGGCATAGAGATGAGTTTCACCCTCACAAAGGAGCTGAGACCAGGGGGAACCTGTGCAGAGGGTGCAAGGCTACTGGCTCAGAACATGATGAAACAGGAGATGTGGCATAGCATAGGAATGGCGATACCATGAAAGGCTTCACACACAGTACACTGCCTTGTCACTAATGCCTTTTAAGTAGCGATGGGACTTGGTTATATCTGCAGTTTGGGACTGTCACTGACTAGAGGGAGGGAGGCTTGGAGGGCAGTATCACTAGAGGTGGGGAGACAGCAGGGGACAGATACATCAAAGTGGGGAAAACAGTGGGGGTCTAACGCGATGCACCAGGTACCAATGGTGAGACAGACTCAGGATCTCCTGAGAAGGTCAGATTAAGATGACTCAGTCCCTGAGCAACAGTAGAAGGAGTAGAAGCGGTGAGCCATTCCAGCTCAGATCCAGGGGGGCATAGGAGTAAGAAGTGAAGGAGGCAGGTTTGGGTTATACACAGCTGGACAAACCTGTGTGACATTCAAGTCCCAGACACTGGTGCACTCTCCATACCGCCTTGACGCTCACCTTGAAAGTCACATCTGTGACTTTCCAGATGAAGGCTTTCATTCCCACTTGTGGGAGGGACATGCAATGAAGGTGATGGTGAATTAACACCTTTAGAAGCAGGCATTGTGCAGTGACAGATGGAGGATAAAGATGCCAGTTCCCCCATTCCTCCATGGAAGGAAACATAGAAGGCGGCTATAATGATGTCTCCCAGAATTCTCCACTGGGACCAAGCCCCAATTGCACAAAGTGGAATTCTGCTTCAGGATGCCACTGTGGTTCCTCACTCCCTTGTGAGAGCTTTCTGGGATACGTTCCCAAAATTTTGACTACTAGCACTCAAACCCTTGTCTCAAGCTGCTTGGGGGAAATCCCATCTAAGACATACATCCAATAGGGATTGGGTATGCAGACTGGTCTTTGGGGAACATACAGATTTAGAAGAGCTTGCAAATAAGAGCAGCCAAAGACAGAATAGGAAATGAGCTCACCTTGAGGAAGGCTAAACAGGGGAGTCATTAGGACACGAAGTATAAGAGTAACCATTTCAAGCATGCAGTGCAGACTGAACAGGCTTAACAGACACCACTCGCTTTTTTAAGTCAAAAACCCAAACAGGGAAGCTTCCCAAAGTTGTCTGCTGATGCTGGACTAATTATTTTAGAGTTGGATAATCAATTTAATTTATAGTTCTTTGCTGTACCTGGAATATTGAGTATTTACCAGTTCTTTATGAGCTGTAACATTTTATGGCCTGTCAGGACATTGATTGATACGATGCACTGAAAAATAATCACATGCGATTACCTTAAAATACGTGTCAGTATCTGTCGTTTTGACAGTGGAATTGTAATACTATAAATCTACAAAGATTAAAAAATTTAAGTGAAACATTCTAAGTGGGATATTTATTAATTTATTTCAATCACATCAAAGGAGGAAGTAAAAACAAAACTACTTTGCCTTGAAGGAAACTTAGTTCTGGAGTTCCAAGATGACACAGGTCTCATTTTTTGTTGTAGACTTTAAAGTTATGTGCCATCCTCACTCTGTCTCTTGACAAATGATTTCCAGGCTAGTGTGCAAGGGTACAGAATGCCATCTTCTCAGTCACATTTCTCAGCAACACACAGAAATAGAAAAATGGAAAAAAGTATTCTTGCTCTATGCACAATTTGAAAACCACGTATTTCTAAAAAAAAATCACAAGAAATGTATATCACTGTGATTGACTTTTAAAAATCTACCAAAAAAAAAAAAGATGACAGGACTGCATCTCTGTTGGCCAGTGAGTCAGAGTCCACTCACCTCCTAAGCTCTCTTTAAATTCCTCATCCATGGATTAGATATTTTTTAAATTATTTCAGGCATTGCACTGTACATATTGACAGTCTCCCAATGTTTTATTAATATAAAATAAACAAATGCAATCAGAACTTTAACATAATGCAACATAACCATTGTCACCACTCTAGCTCGACTGAACACTACTCAAAGTTTGCTTTAATTTTTAAACTCAGTTTACATCATTTTTACAATCCCCAGCCCATAGGAACTGATAATTTTCCACTGAGAGACACTGAAATACATTTACAACCAGAACTAGGGTTCCAGAACATGATGTAAACACAATTTTTAGTTGTTCAGAGAAAACAAAATGCATTGGAAACAAAATGGCAGTGAGATGATGGCCCCAGAAAAGATTTCAGAATTGACATAAACTCAAAATACAGAGGCATTAACATAAATAAACAGGATATCTAATTCCATAGTCAGCGCTGCATATGTTGGATTCACCCCTTCCAGAGGGCCTAACCCGCTGAGTCTTTCCACACACTGCCTGGAAGTCAGGGAGTTCTGACAGCCTCTTGTCAAGGCGGGAGGTTGGGAGCTCTGCCGCAGACTCCATCTCTTGCCATACAGCACCCACGTCTCCTTTCTCACTCCTAGTATCTTGACTTTCTCCTTGGTTCCTTCTCAGATTTTAAGCACTCATCCCCCCGCCCTCTCCCATGAAAACTAATTTGCCCACAGATTGCTTGATCCCAGCACCCTCCTTCAGGACAGGAGAGAGGTCTGGGGGGAGGGCATTGTGGGCATGTGTGTGTGCGCATGTGTGTGCGCATTGTGTGTGCATGTGTGTGGATGTGTGTGGGCATGTGTGTATATGTGTGCATATGTGTGGGTATGTGTATGTGTATGCGTGTGCACATGTATGTGTATGTATGTTCGTGTGTGGATATGTGTGGGCATGTGTGCATGCGTGCGTGCATGCGTGCTGTGTGCATGTGTGTGCATGTGTTCATTGTGTGCATGTGTTCGTGTGTGCTTGTGTGCACGTGCGTGCATGTGTGTATGTGTGTACATATGTGCATGTGTGTACATATGTGCATGTGTGTGCGCGTGCGTGCATGTGTGCCTGTGTGAGCCTGTATGAGCCTGTGTGTGCATGTGTGTGCATGTGCGCACGCACTGTTGCTACTTGTGTCCTTGTCTTAACCATGCAGAATGGTAAGTCCATTGCCGTGAGGCACAGGATGCTCATCGTTTCCCTTGTAACAAAAAGGCCAAAAGGAAAGGCTCAAAGGTGCACTCCATGCCTACTGTGTGCCAAGGGCTGTTTTGGCTATGTCAACTGGTTTTTTTTTTAAAAACTCTGTATCATCCCTATGAGATAAGAAAGCCTCTTTCACAGAACAGGGAACTGTAACTCACAGGGGTTAAAAACCTATCAAAGACACAGTGAAATGTGTAGCATTCAAAGCATAGCTGCACTGACAACAAACCTTTTACCATTGCAATTCATATGAATATGATCACAATCCATTCTGTTCAAAACCCCTCCTCCTGGTATGAAAAGCAAAGTCCTACCTCTGGTGCAATGCTGTAACTTCCCCGGTCTGGCCTCACCTCCCTACCTGGGATAAACTCCAGCTGCAAACTCCAGCCGTAATGCCTGGGGCCTTGCTGCATACACTTCATGCAGCTTCACCCTCCAGAATTTGCTTTTCTGCTTACAATGCTCTCCTCCATCCTTTTCCACTTGGGGAACAGCTGCTGACCCATTAGGGCTCAGATCTGGTTTCTTCTCTTGAATGAAGTGCCTTACTGAGAACTTGTCTTTGCTGCATCCTACCATAATTGACCACCATCTCCTGCAAGCTTTCTGACTTAATCACCACTCTCCACAACAATGTGCTGATACCATTCTCTCACAATCCCAGCAGCTAATTTACTTCCCTAAACCTTCTTCTGCCTTCCAGGAAATGACACTAGCATGCATTTATTTATCTCTGGGTTACCAATGCCCAACAGAACTTTCTAGAATGAAGTGAATGCCCTTCTAACATTGTCAAATACAGTTATGACTAGCCATGTAAGATAGGAACATGAGATATGGCTAGTACAAATGGACAATTAAAATTTAAATAATTTAAGTTTAAATGGTTACAATTGGGTAATGTCTACCATATTGGATGATGCACCTCGAAATCAAAGATCAGGAACTGGCTCATTGACAATGCCCTTCTAAGCCATCTTCCATCTTCCTCAAATCCTCACTAGGTTTGCTGAAGGAGACCCCTCTCTATCCTGGAATATTTCTGGCCACTAATTTGCTTCCTTTCTTATTTTTTACGCCTTTCATTACTATGGAAGCTGTAAAACAGGATTGTATTTCCACCAGAGACTCATGTTGCAACATGTAACCATAAAACATACAGGCAGAGTTATTAAAGCCTCGAGGGAAAATATATGAACAAAATATCAGCCTGATTCATTATGAACTGTTATTATAAACATTGGGCTTGCTAGCAAATGACAGGAAAACTAATTTGCATTCACAACAAAATTATACCACACACATCCACCACAGCTCCCATCCCCCCAGACGACATATCACTAGGACTCTTTAATTAAAGAAATCATGCCAAGTTTCAAAGCCTTGGGGTCTGTGACAACTGCTTATGAGGATCTGACTTGAACTCTTTTCCAATAATCTCAGTATTGCCTGGATTATTGACAGACAGAATGCCCTCAAGACGCTCAAGGGGAACACGCATGCCGACCACTATGGGACATACATTCCGGCTGCTGGGCTGAAGCTAACCACCCTGCAGCCAACGACATTCCAGAAGGTACTGACAGCTCCACTTCATCATGACAAAGAGGAGGGTGACAGCAGTTGCTACTACGTTCAAGACTAGGGAGCAGTGCGCTGGTCATACAATCATCACTGCCTAGCTACAGAGCGTGTCCTTCCCTTTTAGGGGCATTTCCAGCCCTTAGAGACTTAGACAACAATCCAGCGGTTAACTCTTCTTTACTAGGAAAATGTTTACGTGAGATCTTATTTTTCTTCCAAACAAAGCCTTTTTCACCAGGAATCATGCTTTTAAAGTTATCTTTTAGGCCATTTTTCCTCAGAATAAATAGTCCTAGTTACCTCTACTTTTCTCTAAGTGGTTTGATTTGCAAACTTTCCCAAGAATTCCAAAACCACATTAAGGATAAAACTGGGACTGAAGAATACTATCTGGATCTGGTTGGCGCTTGACACAGTGGGATTATAGTCTCACTGCAGCCAACCAATACTTTGTGGAAAAGATCCAGAACCAACTGTAAAAATATCCAGAAAAACAGACTTCAATATTAACTTTGGATACTTCACTTTCATTTTTCTTTCTCATCATCATCATTCACACAATGATTAAACAATACTGGGTACTATGTGGGAGGTTTGAATGAATATCAAATATATAACACACAGGATAATAGTACAATGTGATCTAAATGTATCTTTACAATATCTTTATAAATTGTTATTGATATATGTAAATTATATAAGTAACATGAATTCTTATTACAATAAAATAATTAGGGCAGTGGGGGTAGAAAGATAGGGAAAGAGGAAAACTTCCAACATCAAATAATGTTTGGATGTAATTGTGATGGTTAAAGGGAGGTTGAAACAAGTACTCAGGCTACTAATAATTACAGCTAGCTTTTATACTGGTTAATAGTGCAGTCCATTTCACTGTAAAAATCAAGTATAAATCGTAATAGTAATTATCTCAACCTTCAGATTTGAGCCTCCAATTTCTTCTCAGAGGTGGAAACAGTGCTGTTTTCAAGCATAAAACTAAATTACCAAATGAACAGCAAGTTTACAATTTTTCTATTACCAATGAGAGAGTTGATAGTGAAAGAGCCACCACTATCCAGAATCTATAGAAAAGCAGGTATCTTCAAGAGCGAAGATGCAAGCACCGATCCAAATTATGCGCTGCCCCCAATATTTATAAAATGCAATTTTAAAATATTACCCTTTCAGTGAAGAAAATGGATGGGTACCAGTTCACTCAAACAATCAAAGATTACATCTAGTGAAAAGTGAGGCTACTAGCATGTGATTTCTTTATTACACAATGTATTATACCTCTGCAGTATTCTTCTCCAAGAATTTTGGAGGAGCCTAGAGAGACACCAGCAAAATGCAATGTGGGATCCTGGATCAGATGTTGCAAGAGAAAGTGATGAGATCCATCCAAAGCCTGTGGTTGGTTTGTAGCATTATGTCAACTTAGTTTCTTAATTCAATAACTGTGCCATGGTCATGTGGGATGTTAGCATGTGAAGACAATAAGTAGAAGCTCTCCAGGAGACTTCTGTCTATGGCTGCCTCTCTTCTATAAAAGTAAAATTAATTTTGAAGTTAATAACATTATGAATAATGCTACTTACTATTTTCCCATTTGTATTTCAGAACACTGAATGTTTGATAAATTACATAAACTTTCAGCAACTTTTTCTGTTTTTGCTGAAAGAAAGAAAGAAAGAAAGAAAGAAAGAAAGAAAGAAAGAAAGAAAGAAAGATCGATCATTATGGTTCCCTGGTACTACACAGACACCAGCAGACAGAAAGCACACAAGATTAGGGAGACATGGGAAAGTATAAAGCGGCTAACAATAAGTTGAGTATCTTAAAGCCAAATCACTTTCCTCTTACACTAATTTTTTAAATTCTTATATATCGGCTCAGAAGTAATTTTCTCAACTCTTTCAGAGCTCATAAATCTTCTTCCATAATCCTCATAATCACTGATAAAGCAGCTCTTTTTTGTTAACCACATTATATGCTTTAAATAATAAGAACTGTAGAGGATTTCACTAAACAGCTTCACAGTAGATAATCTGAACTACACGAAAGTGAACAGATTTAACAGGTTCTTAATGTGATACAAGTATGTTGGCGATTTCTCAAGAGGAGTAAGAGCAAAGAGGAAAGGATATGACATTTGAAATGAAAGCTAAAGAATAACACAAGGTTCAGCAAAAGCAAGGAAAGCGGGGTGGGGGGTGCTTCCTAGGTGATTACTGATTGTCTGCTTTTCCCTACAGAAAATGTCAACTGTGACATGCACCCTGGTCCCATGATGGTTTTACTGAAATCTTTGGAGGAATGTAGGGTTGTGATCATTTTCCTAATTCATAGGTCATCAGATCATCAAAAGCCACATGTGAAGGGATCACAGAGGGGTTTGGACATGGCACTGTATTCAGGGGCTCAGATTTCCTTAGTCTAAGTGTGGTACAAAAAGTAATGAGCTCTTGGTTATCATAATGGTGGAGAGTGACAGACATTTTCGTATTCGCCAGACCTCATTTCTACTCCCTCCTGGTTGGACAAACCTCAGTCACCAGTCTCCCAGTTAGATGATCCACAAAATAGGGGCAAAAGCAACACATGATCCTCACAGATTTGGCACGTGACAATAGTTTCATGTAATCCTCCACACCCACTTGTTCTGTCTTTTCGCTGAATGTTCATATTTAAGGCCACTTTGCTTGTCTCAAGATCACTCCTAGGTATCTGAGCCATGGCACACCAATCACTGCTTCCTCACCCATTTGTGATGCACTGTGATATGAGTGACAATATTTTTCTATACCATAGCCTATCCCAACTAATACAGTATTCCTGATGACTTAAGAAATCATGATACAGAAGACTCTCATCTCTCAACCTGCCTAGAGATATATGCTGACTCTAGACAGAGGAAAAGCAGAAAGAATATTTTTCCAGTATCACCTGTTTCTCATTCTTTTCCTGTCCTCTCATTTTCTGTTCCTTAGGTGGTGATTTATTCGTATTTGAGTTATTAGTGAACAATATGACTACATTCCCATCATTCTGCAACAGTGGCAGTTTTTCCATGACTCTAATGTTTATTAGCACTAACCCTTTTATTTTTCCAAGTTTGATTGATAACTCACATGTTCAACCAATCTCCGTCTTTGGTATGGGTGATGCATAAATGAGAGAATGGGTAAAATATACTTATCATGAAAAGCACGATATTTTATGAGTGAAGTTGAATATTTTCCTATCATTTTAGATAGTCAAATTGTGATATTTTCTCTCCAGTATATTATATAAAATAATTGCTAGTGTATCAGTCAAAATTATGGGAAAAGGTTGAATGGGAAGTCTGGAGATCACAAGACTCAAATACATTCAATGATCTCACATACTTTATTTTTGTTCATGCTGCAGAAAACATCATTACAATATAGTAAGTAAATAGTCTGGTTGTTAAAAATAAAATTAGAAAGCTGATGAAAAATCCATAGACACACTTAATCTATAAGAGATGTGGCAAGAAACAAGGTCTGAGTTACAGATCACACCTGGGTAGTTGAGAATTTAAATCTTCATTAAAGTCTATGAATAAAATTAATGCCATGTAATTTTTTTCATTAACAGACTTCAAACTGACAAAAAACAAACTTCATTGGAAAGTAAAGGATAATTCTTAATTTTCTATGTCATTAATTGTAAATGATCATACATTTATGCTACCTAGAAAGTTTTAAGAAATCACTTTAGGGGCCCGGCGGCGTGGCCTAGTGGTTAAAGTCCTCGCCTTGAATGCCCTGGGATCCCATGTGGGCGCTGGTTCTAATCCCTGCAGCCCCACTTCCCATTCAGCTCCCTGCTTGTGGCCTGGCAAAGCAGTCAAGGATGGCCCAGTGCACTGGGACACTGCACCCGCGTGGGAGACCCGGAAGAGGTTCCAGGTTCCAGGCTTCGGACCGGTGTGCACCGGCCCATTGCAGCTCACTTGGGAAATGAACCACTGGACGGAAGATCTTCCTCTCTATCTCTCCTCCTCTGTGTATATCTGACTGTAATAAAATGAATAAATCTTTTAAAAAAAAGAAATCACTTTAGATCAGAACAGTTTTCCACCACAGGTTTAAAAAGAAAAGAAAAAGGAAGTTCCAATGATTGTGACTTAATCAGGGTTAATTAAAAATTAACCATTAAGACAGCTTCTTGTTAATCAACGATAGTAAGAAACTTCTCTTTCAAAAGAAGTGATCAATAAACTTGCATGAATACAATATTTTAAAGTAATAGAAACTACGACTAGACCAGTAGAAGGTTCACCTGTCTCATACATTCCACGGTAATCCACCCCTGCCCTTCTGAAGATGGATCATGCCTCTACTTTAATCCTGGCATGCAAACCTTACTGATTTTATTCAGGTTCCTACCCGAACCTCATGACTGAAATTGCCCTCACCTTAGCTCTAATTTATTGTAAAGAAGTCATTAACCTTTCATGAGAATTAGTCAAAAAAGATATTGAAATTTTGTGTTTTGGCCTTTACCTACAAAGCTATTTGAAATAAGTGTCTGAAATCACTGATGTAAGCCCTCAATATAGAACAACTAGCCCTCCCATTCACTGTGTTATCATTTTATACGGTCTGTCCATGAAAACCCCAAGAGGAGAATGCACTGTCTGTCCATGAAAAATAACCTCGGTCTGTAGCTTAAGGAAACAATGATAGAATTTTAAATACCTTGGAAAAGCCAGGCTTACCTACTTACATCACTGTTGCCAGCATTCCCCTGGATAGACTGCAACATGCAAATACAATGAACAGAGAGAACAGGATTAAATATACACCCCTAATGAGGAATGTCACTTTTCAAAAACAAAAGTTTCTGAAATTTAAATTTAAAATAATGAAGTAACATGGCTGCTGGAGTAAATGACGCATTATGAGACACAGCAGTAAATGTCAAATATAATATACTACAGCAATATTCTTCAGTTTGACTATGGCTCTTTTATTTCCTGTTCCCATGTATCTCCTGCTGTTAACTGTTCATCTCCCACCCATTTAATTCTCATCAGTAGTTGCCCTGGTCATGCAGAAAGACTATCTTGCTTTAACTAAATAGCCCACACTCACAAGAGGCTAAGCACACCTGAGCCTGCTTAATGCACCAACTTGCATGTCTGAACAGGTGGAGACAGCCCTGAGCTTACATTGAAAACTGGATTCTCTGTTTGCTTCAGCTAGGACTTAGAGAACTGTTCTTTCTAAAAACTGCTCCAAGGTGTGAGGCTTAGCTCCAAAGACTGAAAATTATCTGTGCTGAGATACTTTTTAGTGCCTCTTGAAATACTATTGCAATGAATTCAGATATATTAAGCACCCAATGATTTAACTTTCAATAAAGCTGTGATCCACATATTGCCCTGTGGATTTCAGAAGGCATTCATCTAGCTTACTAGAACTAAGATTTTGATGTTAGAACATTCCAGGAAGTTGTAAGTTGCTTCCACGTCAATGCAGCCCCCTTTATTTCATCTTTACCTATTTTTTGTCTGACAGGAGGAAGAACAGGGGCAGGAGTGTCTTGTCTAATAATCTGCAAGCTACAAGACACTGTGTACATGTGAGCAGCAGACTAAAGCGCCAAAGCTAGCACCAGCACATCAGATGGGCACGACTGTACATGTACTTGTGTGACATGAAAACCAGTCCCAATCCACATCCGTTTGGCAAAAACTGGGTGAGCAGTGAAAGGTGGCAGAGCTTCCGCAGTTCCTGGGAGACAGAATACCCAGCAATGTCAGGCTTGCCCATCACTGCCATGAGAGGAATCATAGGGCTCTAACAGGGTGACTGCACTTGTGTGCAAGCTAAATTGGAGGTAAACCCAATGTGTATGATATAAACAGCCATTTTGCTTTTCTACTAGTTTTTATTCCATATGTTATAATGACTCCAAAGCATCAATGTTGTTTCTTTGTCCACATTCCTGCCAATCGCTGCCCCAGGCATATATAACAAAACAGTGTGCCAGGTCCTATCCTGAGCTCTAGCTGTACTTTTATTTAATCCACACAGTTACTCTGAGAGTGCTGTGCCTGTGTTAAAAGGGAGAATGGGACATAGGGAAGCTTAGTAGCATGCTGTATGTTACATGACATAATAAAAGACCTGGAACCCGCTCTGATTGGCCCAAATTTAAGATCTGTCCTCTGCCTCTGTAACACAGCCACCTGTGTCAATAGATTTCATACCCAGCTTTATTTTTCCATGTTGTTAAATAAATTTCTTATCTTTTTTACTGGCCTCCCCAAATTCTCTTAAGTCTATGTATTATAATTTCATTATTCTTGAATGTTTATGTTACTCATTTCTCTACTAACATAGCCAACATCACCATTAACATTTTCTTGCATAACACTGTTTCTTCTTATTCCTATTGAATTAGTTCCTATTGAATAAATTGCCAGGAGTAATAGCATTTTGTCAACAAATATAATAAAAAAATATTCAGTTATTTTAAAAACATTTATGTATCACAAATATTTTAGAGGACTTTCAGTAAAATAATAATAATTTTTGTTAAATTCTTTCAAAATCCTTATGCATCCATTTTACATGCTAGGCAGTAAACTAAATGTTAGATATATAAAAACATCAGGGGGCCAGCACAGTGGCACAGCAGATTAAGATGCTGTTTGTATTGCCATCATCTTACATGAAATGCTGGGTCAAGTCCAGACACTCTGGTTCTAATACAGTTCCCTGCTAGCGTAGTTGAAAAGGCAGTGGATAACGGTCCACATGCTTCCGCCCCAGCCACCCGGCCAGAGACCTACAGGAATTCCTTCCTCCTTACTGCATCCCAGCCCAGCTCCCACTGTTATAGCCATTTGGAGTGAATTAGGGGATGAACAATTTCTCTCTCTTCTCTCCTTCTATCTCTTTGACTCTGCCTTTAGAAAATTTTTTGATAAAAAATAAAACATCAGAAGACCCCTAACTTCCCTATATTTTATATTCCTACCATAGAAAATTTTTAAATACACATTTTATTCTTGTAACTTTATGACAAAATCCAAACAAGATCCTTCTGAATAATTAGAAATAAGGAAGGATCCCAGCGGAGTGTTTTTGTATTTTGGGTAAAGGAAAATAGCATTCTTAAGTAGCTACTGCATGCTCAGGTTCCACACTAAAGAGCATGTTCTTGGGAAATTAAATCTTTGTTTCTTCATCCATATTGATATAGATGTATCATAGAATTGAATGAGCTAATGTTTCTTAGGACTTAGCAAAGTATAAGCACATATTATAAACCCAAAAACTGTTAGCTAATTTAATGGTGTACTAGAGGCAACTAGGAAGGTTTTATGATTATTAAATCTTCAGGAATTTTCACAAGAAGATGTTTTAAAGCACTCATTATTAAATAGTCATCATGGTGAGAGCATTTATATTAGAGAAATTGGCAAAAAAAAACTGTAGCATAAAAAGGAATGAAATATTGTCATTTGCAACAAAGCGGATAGAACTGAATGGAGGATATCACGTTAAGTGAAGTAAGCTAGACACAAAAAGTTAAACTTTGTATGCCCGTTCTCATTAATGGAAATTTAAAAGGCTTTAGAAGAAATTTATACTGAACTTAAAATAGAGAGGGTAGGAAGGAAAGAGTATGAGGTTGGATAACAGGTACCAAAACGCATCAGATAAGTAACAAGTTGTAGTGTTCTATAGCACACTATTGTGGGTATAGTTCACAACAACATATGATATTCTGTGAAAAGATTGGATGAAAAGATTTGCTAGGCTCCAATAAGATAGCTTCCTTGTTGATTGGTTTACACTGTGAACATCTGTGGCAATACTGCACTGCACTACTTAAAAATTTACAAATATTACTTATCAATCAAAAACTGAAAAATATTTTGGCAGTGCCATGGCACAGCAGGTGACGGCTCTGGCTACAGTTCTGTCTTTCCCACTTCAATTCAGATCCCTGTCACTGGCCTGGGAAAGCTGGGGAAGTGCTGTACGTCTGTGGGGGATCTGGAAGAAATTCTTCAATCCTCACTTTGGACCGGCCCAACTCTGGACGTTTTAGTCATGTGTGAATCAACAGACGGAAGATCTCTGTCTCTCCTCTCTGTAACTTGCCTTTTCAAATAAAAATATATAAGTGGCTTTAAAAAATATTTATTTATTTTATTATTTCGTGATATATTTTTAAAAAGGAAAAGAAATTCACAAACATAACTAGTTATGCAGTTCACTAAGAGCATAGTTATCCAAACATTCACTTCTTACTTGGGAAAAAAAACCACTGCTGGGAAGCCCTGAGGACTGCGGTTAAGAAATCCTATCTGTGGGGCATCCCTCAACAATGTAGTCAGACAACTCTGCTTAAGCAAAGAAAGCACCCGATTGGGCATATCCAGGAATCAGGATATGTGGGATAGGGGCAGTAGACAGGCATCACAAAGAAAGGAGGATGCCGAAAGTGATGAAGTGATTATTTGTACAAGAGAGAAAAAAATGGAAGAACTACTTGAAAGATTTGAAGACACAGGAGTCCAGGAATTATTGACCCCAATGTTATCTGCCTTCTATAATTCTTGAATTGTCCTTTCGGGGGAGATACAAACTTTAAAAGCCCTTATTCAAATTCTGAAACATAAAATTTCTGATAGTATATTAACTGTCAAATTTCCTCTCATCCTCAGAAAAATAAGTAGATTGTCATAATCCCTCTAATAGGAAAAATCTTTGCAAGTTGAAAGCAAGCATCTTTCTAGTTGCTTTAAGTGAAGAATTCCTCATTCCAGAAGCAGCCTAACCAATAGAAGCTGGGATGGAGGCAGCTTATCATCTCTTAACGTCACAAGGATCCCTGTTCCCACTAACCCTAGCAACCAATATGTAAGCATAGTAACAGCAGCTGGTACACCGGAACACCATTGTTTAAAATAAATACTCTTACCAGTTGGCATTTGAAAGTGATACTTTTCTTTCCATCATTTAAAGTGTAAGTGTGAATATATCTTAAGAACATGCCAAACAAATGAAAGGAAAAGCTACTTGGAAAGGTACATAAATCAAGAGAACACACTAACTTTTCAAAAGTGATTTATACTTTGTTTTCAACCACCACCAGAAACTGTACTCTGCTCTATGCTGAAAGACTTTTCTGCAAGGCTTTTAAAACCTAGGATTGTATGACAACCTACAAGAAAGTCATTTTCTCCAAGTGCTTAGGCAGTGTCTACCATGTGCTAGGAGCCACAGGGATGCTAACATGGCAAAAATAAAGTCTTAAGGGAAGAAAAGAAATAACTAAAACAAAAAATAAGTCATAAAGAGCATCTTTGCAGATATCTGTCAGAAGTAGAGTATTTATCCAGACTGGTGTAGCCTCTTACTAATGATGTGACTGCAGAAGTCCCTCAACTTGTGATTTTCAGTCCTTCGACTGTGGAATGGAGTGGAGGAGGGGGAGAATAACCATGGCACCCACTTCCAATGGTACAGGCTTAAATGAATTAACTCCCATAAAATTCTTAGTCTGGGATCCACATGTGAAAACTACAGTGTAGGGGCTGGCACCGTGCCATTTGAAGCTTATCTTGTCTGCAACACATATGGATGTCAGGTTGCGTCTGCGCTACTCCACTTCTGATTCAGCTCCCTGCTTGTGGCCTGGGAAAGCAGCAGAAACTGGCCCAAGTCTTCAGACCCCTGCACTGACAAGCGATGCCAAGAAGAAACTCCAGGCTCTGGATTGGCTCAGTTTCAGCCATTGTGGCCATTTGAGGAATGAACTAGCAGATGAAAATCTTCTCTCCCTTTCTCTCTCTCTCTCTCTGTCTCTCCTCTTTGTAAAGTCCGCCTTTCAGATAAAAATAAGTAAATCATGAATATGTGTGTTATTAAAAATAGAATCTGATAGGTAACATTTGGCAGGTTAAGAGGACATGCGGACAATTAAAAAGCATAGATCTCAGAAAACCAGAAACAGTTTCAAGAATGAAGAGAATGGATGGTCTATAGGGGATATGAAAAGGAACATAAACATGAGCCAAGGATGCAAGTCACCCAGCAGAGGGAGAGGTGAAGACTTCAGACGTGAGAAGACAGGAAGCAGGGCAAAGCGAAGTAGAGTGAGCACCCCTGAAGAGCCATGGCACAGAATGGCTCTTCACTGTTACAGCAGGAGTTTGGTAAAAAGAGGCCATGTTAGTCAATGTCACAGCTTGAAATTTGCATGTAGGGCCTGGCATGGTGGCCTCGTGGCTAAAGTCCTCACCTTGAGCGCCCTGGGATCCTACACGGGTGCCAGTTCTAATCCCGGCAACTCCACTTCCCATCCAGCTCCCTGCTAGTGGCCTGGGGGGGCAGTCAAGAACAGCCCAAGGCCTTGAGACCCTGCACCCGCATGGGAGACCTGGAGGAAAGTTCCTGGCTTCTGGCTTCATATCAGTGCAGCACCGACCACTGCAGTCACTTGGGGGGTGAATCATTGGAAGGAAGATCTTCCTTTCTGTCTATATCTGACTTTGCAATAAAAATAAATAAATCTTTTTTAAAAAAAACAGAAATTTGCATGTAACTATATGATTGGAAAATGATAAGAAATCAGATTGGACCAAATCATAACTGCCCTAAGATGTGGCTGAATCAAAGGTCCGCAGGGGAAAAGCAGAGGGCGAGGAGAGGACAAGGGGTGTCTGAGAAGTTCACAGACTCCAAACTAGTGAACCAGATTTCTATTACACAGACTACCATTTCTCAAATTGTGCTTTGTCGTCTTTGACATTAGAATCTTTGTTTAAAATATATATATCTGGGTTGGCTTTTGGCACATTTAATGGGGGACATCCACATTGCATCCTGGAGTTGCCCAGGTTTGAGTCTCTGTTCCAATCTTCATCAACTTTGTTGCTAATACACATCTTCAGGGGAAGTAGATGATATGGCTCAGGTAGTTGAGTCCCTGCTACCCACGTGGGAAACATAGATGGAGTCCCAGGATCTTGTCTTTGGCCTGGCCTATCCCTGCTTTCTCTAGGTGCTTATGGAGGGAAACAGCAGATGGAAAATCTCTTTCAAATAAAACATGTTTTTAAAAATTTAATATTGATTCTTTTTTTTTTTAGTTTTATCCCATTCTGTTGGAAAGACAGTTTTTACAGAGCTAAGGAGCGAAAGAGAAAAATGTCTTCCATCTGCTGGCTCACTCCCCAAATGGTCACAATGGCCAGAACTGAGCCGATACAAAACCAGGAGTTAAGCTTCTTCTGGGTCTCTCACATGGATGCAGGGTCCCAAGGCTTTTGGCCACCCCCTGCTGCTTTCCCAGGCCATACGCAGGGAGCTAGATGGGAAATGGAGCAGCAGGAAAGTTGACTGGCACTCATATGGGATCCTGGTGCTTGCGGGGGCGGCGGGGGGGGGGGGTTAATCCACTGAGCCATCATGCTGGGCCCCAAATTCCATATATATTCTTAAGAGACAAGATCTTCAGGTGAAAGTGATGGCTGAAGGAAAAGGAAGCAAAGGGAGGATGCCCCCCAAGAAAGAGAGAAGACCACGAAGTAACATTCAAAAGACATGATTTCCCTCCACCTGTAAGCTACAAAAGAATGCTGGCAGGAAATCCAGCAAGCTATTATTCTCCTATTCTCCTACAGATCCTTACATGTTGCAAATATCATAGGAACTCTTGAGTTCAAATCTGGACTTTACTTCAAGTCCAGTATAAGGACTTAGTTTCTAATGTGGTAATCACATCAGTAAAGAACTCATTGCATGGCCAATTGTGGGTACCAGAAATACGGCTCAGAGGGCTAGAGTGGCCTGCAAAAGAAACAACATCTTTGTGAAGATCTTCAGCCATGAGAACAACCCATCCAGAGATTCAGAAAAGGATTGTATCATACAGACATTATCTGTCTGGAAAGTAATACAATGGGAAACCTAGCACAGATGTGAAGGAGGTAAGCTGCAGAACCAGGGACAAGAGAGACAAGCATTTCTCTTCTCTGCAATATGGGAGTAGACCTATAAAAGAAAGTTAAACTTTGTTTGTCTATGCTGTCTGCACACTTTTTAGCATCTTTGAGTCATCATGGTGTAGGGAGGCAGGACAGTGTAATGGAAGAATCAGGCAGGTAGCCCTGGGTCCAGATTCTGTTTCCAGTCCTCACTGACTTACAGCAAAGTGAGTTAACCTCCCCTAAAAATGGAATGGCAATCCCAGTCTGAAAGCACCAAGTACAACTGTTGATGGACACATAAATAACATAGTATTCTTAGAGAGTAGTGTGGAGGTTTCTCAACAAGAAACAAGAACAGAATTCAGCAATCCAGGCTTGTACACAAAGTAGATGCAGTCAGTGTATTGAACAGGTATTTGCACTCCCATGATCCCAGCAGTCTTATTCACAGTTGTCAAGATATAGCAGTAACATCAATGGACAAGCAACACTTGATAATAGACATACAATGGAATATAATGCAGTCTTTAAAAAGATGAAACCCCTGTCATTTATAGCAACCTAGGTTAAATGACCTTAGGTTCAGAGAAATAAGTCAGACATGGAAAGACAAATGCCTTATGACCTCACTTTTATAACTAACCTAAATAAGTCAAAAGTCATAGAAATAGAGCAGAATGGTGTTTCTGAGAGTTAGTGAGAAGGGAAAACTGCAAGATGCTGGCCAAAAAGTCTTTTAGTTAGAAGATGAATACATTCTGGGGATCTATGTATGACATGGAGATCGTAGTAAATATTCAATTGTTTTTCTTGAAGCTTGCTAAGAAAGCAGATTTTAAGTGTCCTCAACACACAAATTGATAGCTGTGGCTAGTGATGGATGCATTTAATTTCACTGTGGTAATCAGCATGCACTACATGTTGCTTATGTGTAACAAATCATCTTGTTGAACATTTTGAATACATATAATTGTTGCTTGTCAGCTAAGAATTTTAAAGGAAAGTGGTCCATTTATATGCTCTTGGGGCTGCTTGGGAATTCCAAAGCAAACTCCACCAACAAAGGTTGGCCTCAATTCTGTTTTCTTCTGTGTGTGTGTGTGTGTGTGTATGTGTATCGATAGGCAACATTATTTTAGCTCAAATATTTTCACACACAAACCTATTTTACTCCTTTAAAAGGAAAAGGCACCAAATGCAATCCCTACTTACCCAAACTTGGCTTTAAAATTGAAGTTTGAGGCAATGAAATATAGCTGTGCAATTTTGCCCAAAAGCAAACTGATAATCTTGGAAATTTCTATCCTTAGCATTTTCCTCTTTACAGTTAAACCTCATTTTATCTATTCTTCTCATTAGAGACCTGTATAGATACTTACTCATGTATATATTTACTTAGGCATTTATTATTTGAAAAGCAGCATATAAGAATGGGAGAGGGAGAGTTTCCATCTGTTTTACCAAATAACTGGAACAGCCAGGGCTTGGTCATGAGAATCAGGAGACAAATGCCACACCTGGTATTGCACATGGGTGACATAGACTTAGTATTCGGCCATCCTCCCTTGCATTGCCAGGCACATTGGTGGGAAGCTGGATTGGAGGCAGAACAGCCAGGACTCAAACCAACTTTCAGTATGGGCTGCCAGAGGCTTGAGGGATAGCTTAACAAGCTGTGCTACAACCCCAGAGCCTTCTTAACTCTACATTAGTAAAGACTAAATACAAGTGAATGCGATTCAGAATGTCTCTGGACTAGCCATTATGTATAGATATCAGGAGTTAAATACAAGGGTGAGCACCACCGCAGCCGCCTTCCAGATAGCAGTTCATAAGGAAAAGCACAGCACATGTGGTTCTAACACAGGGCAGCAGCAGTGTGAATAGAGATTTGCTAAGTAAACACCACAATGCCTGCAAGGGTTAAAGCGCTGTTGCTTGGAGGAGGCTGACAGGTGGGAACAGGAAGTAAGCCAGGGTTGCTGGGAGGAAGGATTGAGTAGGTGGTCAGGTCAGCAGGGGAGAACACAGACACCTGCTGGAGGCAGAAACCAAACGAGAAAAAGGCCGAGAAAGGGCCTGATGTAGGCAGGGGCTGCTGAGGAAGATATCTGAGAAAGAGAAATGAATTTTTCTGTTTTTAAACCAGAAACTTTATTACATAGAACAGCTTAGGGGACAGTTGTGGACGTTCTTTTTATGCAGGATTTGGACTTTGGCCTCAAATTATGTAGGGTGACACACCACATCTGTTTCAGTAGCCTGAATTCAGGTCAGGTAACAAAAGATCAAAGGGCACAGGGAGAAGTCCCCCTTTTCTCTCTAGTCATGATCTAGTTTGGGTTCACTCTAAGATCTTTGGAAAGAATATTCCTAATTAGCAATGGACCAGCCAGACCTGGTGTGAAATACCTACAGGACTGCAGTGTCCAAGTGGGAAGCACACTTGTTGCAATTCCATTACTTTGATGGATGTTTAGGTCTCCCAGTCCTATTTCAGGCTTCTCTGAATAAAGACAAAAACTTCGTCTCACTCATTAATTCTTTTTCTCCTCTGAAAAGTCCAATCTGGATTCTTTATGAAACCTTTAAAACATTTTGAAGGAAGGAATATGAATAGCAGAAAAATAACAGTAGAGACAGTTGGCAGGATTTGAATAATTTTTCAACTTTCTGCAGCATATGCAGAGAATAGCCAAATAAAAGTATAAATCATGGTGTGCCTCCTGAGAGTTCTGTTGAAAGAAAAAACATCATCTCAAATCTTAGCCCAAAGGTGGGCCATAAATAAGTACCTATATATTCTGAAGTTACAATTTCCAAAGTTGTTTCACCACTCTAAGGAGGATATTTTAAAAATATCTCGTTAACAGTTCCTGGTACAGAGAGCTTATGGAAAACCCCAAATCAACTAGACAATATCTACACTTATCATTTATTGTTGATGCAGAAATGGAAATACATACACACTTTGCCACTGGGAAAATGAATAGAATTCATATTTTTCTTATGCTGCTAAAACCACTCTTCATGGGTTTTGTGAACAAACTTGACACTAACCCTAGCATATGCAGCCATCAGAATAGCACTTCCCAAAGATTCTAATGAGTATCTTACTAAGTCATTCATCATCTTAATGTGGACATTGAATTCTAGAGTAGTTAAATAACTTAGTGTCCACATTGCCTGGCATGGGGAGACCCATTCAAAATGAGTAATCACTGGCTCCAAAGGTATGACACCTGCAGAGTTCTGTTTTTGCAGTTAGGATGGACCCAAATCATCTCACTCTGCAGTTTCTGACTTGGATTTCTAAGTGTGACTCTTATGCCAACAACTGGACTCCTTGATTCTTGCATGTTTCCTGCATTAGTATAAATTTCCCCTAAGAAAATAATTCTCTCAGAGAGGTTTCTGCTCATCCTGCTTCTCTCCCATCTCGTTACCTCAAAGGGGATAGTGGTAAGAGAGAGAAAGATAATTCTTTTGCATTATAACTACTGTGTTAATAGTCTAAAAGGCTAACCACGAATAACAGGATTAAGCTCCAAAAGATAATTTGATGGCAGAACAATAAACAGAGGAAAGGATAAATAGAGAGGGGAAAGATTTAGGCTCCCTGTTCATCTGAGATATCCTTTTCAAAAACCATCTGCTCTTTACTTAATGTATAAAATTCTTCCAGAACAATCTACTACTTGCACAGTCAACAGTGACCTACAAGAATTGAAATTTATTTTCTGGCTGTCCATTGGAACAGGAGAAAACCAGAGCAAGAAACACAATTGTGACTCATCCCTAACCCACCCTGTGATCTCTAGAGAAAGACTGATGCTCACCAAGTTGGATGACTGGAGCATGTCTGGCTTCCCAGATACATTCCCAAAAGCTTCAAGGACAGTCTTTAGTGCCTGACCAGAATTTTCAGAATGCATACTGATACCATATCCAATGGAGTGGTATTGGGAGACCACAATGCAGCCATACTCATTATTGTTGAGTATTATTGCATCTGTGTCTTTTCACGTCACCAAATGGAAACTGATACTACATACTTTCAAAAGAAGCATAAATTTTAGGCTTACATTGCTACACTTTAAATGTAATAATACATGTAGAAAAGTCGAATTTATTGAGCTTTACACAGACTTTCTTTTCTTGTATCTGAAAACTATGCTTCCTTACAATAGAGAAATTATGTTTGTGTAAATAGCTATGAATTAAAATACTACAAAATGTTTCTAATATAACTAATGTCAATGTTATTAGCAAGTAGAGTTCCAGTTTTTCTTGAATACTATGTCATTGGGTAACATTTCTTGCAGATATATGGCTAAATTATAATGTTCTATAGTCACTTAAATTTATTACTTTTCTTTGTAGTTATAGCACACCCAATTAGATTCATTTATGTTAGTTTTCAATTTTTCAAAAATTGCCTTTTTTATTCACTATTATCTTGGAATATATACTATTCCACATGCACATGTGAGAAAGAAAAGGTATATTTAAATAGGGTTAAATTTTCTTCAGCAAATGAAGCTTGGAGAAATGAAACTATATGTGCAGAAGTTTCAAACAAGACTCCTATCTTACACCCTACACACAAATCATCCCTAAATGGATTGGGAATCTAAAACTGCAACCAGATACCCTAAAATTGCTATAGGAAAACACCAGAGAAACTCTGCAAGACATAAGTGTAGGTAACCCTTCCTGCAAAAGACCCCATAAGCACAGGCAGCTAAAGCAAAAAAGAAACAAGCGGAATTATATGAAGTTAAGAAGATCTGGCATGGCAAAGGAAACTGGCAACAAAGTGAAGAGGTGACCAACAGAAATGGGAGGAAATATTTACAAACTGTGCAACTGAAAGGATTAATATCTGAAATCTAGAGTCAGAGAAAACAACAACAAAACAAAAAATCCAGTTAAGAAATGTGCAAAGGAAATGAACAGGCATTTTTCAAATGATGAGGACCAAATGGCCAACAGACACATGAGAAAATACTTAGGATTACTACGCATCAGGGAAAAGCAAATGAAAACCCAAATGAGGTTTCATCTCCACCCAGATAAAGTGATCATCATCCCAATAAATAAATAAATACATGTTGGAGAGGATAGTGGGGTAAGTTCCCATATATATTGTTGATGAGAATGTAAACTAGTACAATCATTATAGAGAACAGTTTTAAGATTCCTCAGATATCTGAAAACAGATATATGACACAGCCTCCCCACTCAGGGAAATTTACCCAAATGAAATTAAATCAGCATACAGCGGAGTTACTTGTACGTCCATGTTTATTATGGCATGATTTGCAATCACTAAGATATGGAATCCATCCAGACATCCATCAATGGGTGGCTGATTAAAGAAAATGTGGTCTCTATCTCTGTATTTATCTATCTACTATAGATTATTATTCATCCATGAAAAAGAATGAAATCTGCTCTTTTGAAACGTAATGAATGTAACTAGAAACCATTACACTAAGCAAAATAAGCCAGTCCCAAAAAGACAAATATCACATGCTCTCTGATTTGTGGCCACTAACACACAGAGGACCAAAATAAATGTAATTTCTTATGAGCAAGATTGACATTTCAAGATCTGATTATTGTTTGCAACTTTTATCTACACTCTTGAGGAGTAGTGGGGGCTTTTCCTACTTAATATGTGTTGAAATAATCATCTAATGAAGTATTTAGCCTGTGATTGTGAAGTGAAATGAAAGCAGAAGGAAGGAGGTGTATGGGTGGAAAATGTAGGCCGGACAGACAGTAAGGCGGGAAGTATCACTTAGCTCCTAAATTTGTATTGTGAAATTTGTTCACTGTGTATACATAAAGCAAGTTACCAAAAAATAAATAAAGATGTTTCATTTCCATCATAATCTACTCCACTAGGTCCCCTCTTAATATACACAAGTAAATATCTGCATTAGTTCTGATCATTTGTTAGGTTTTTCTTCTTCCTGTACTGTTTTATCTCTTATTTGTCTTTCGAATTGGCTTCAATGGGAAGATTATCCAAAGTACTTAGTTCTCCTTTATTAAATCAATTGTCTTCTTCATGGGTTTGTAAGTAAAAAAAAAAATAAGACCAACACAGCTCCATTCGTTTTATATTAGGAGGTAGCTGTTAAGTATAGCTTCATTTAATTGAGTATCTTTTCTTAGTCCCATAGCCTTGTTTCCAGCAATTTACTATAGTGACGGCTAAAGAGAACACAGTCCTACATGGCAAGGCTACCAAAAACTCTCCCTCTCTTTATTGTACTTTTGAAAACATATTTCCAATTGGAAACAGGTCATCACCATTTACCTCCTCTTCTGTTGTTCTTTGAGGTATGTAGCATCTGGAAGATTATTTGAGTCATTCATTCAAGAAATGTTCAAGTATTAACTGTTCAATAGCCCTAAGATCCAAACAAATAAAGCCAAGAATAGTCCCTGGCCTAAGATGAAGGTATTTAAATTTTATTCTCAAATTTTAAATTTGTTTGAGATCAATCAATTGCATTCAATCACTTGTTCCCTCTCCAAATGCCTCCAAAGGTTGGGTGGGACTGGACCAAAGGTGAGAGTTCAATCTATGTCTTTCATATGGGTGTATTAACCCAGTTACTTGAGCCATCATTTCTGCCTACCAGGGTCTGTGTTAGTAGGAAGCTGGATAGAAGAACCAGAGCTTGGAATCAAGCCCACACACTCTAATATGAGAAGTTAATATGAGATACCTATACACCTCATAGGGTTTCAATGAGAGAAACAAACAGTAAACAGGTAAAATGGTATCACTAATGACAGTTGTGATAAACCAGATGAAGTAAAGGAGTTTGTAGTTGGTAAGGACTTCTATAAAGAGCTGCCATTTAAGCAAACAATGTAAATATTTAAGTTAATACTGTTGCAGGTGCAAGCGAGATCACACCAGACATGTCTAAGGCTTATTAAGGAGTCCTTATTAATCAAGCTTGGTGATAATAGAGCACAATAGCAAATCACAAGTCCATATGTCAACCCAACCAATCATAATCCAACCAATCATAATCCCAAAACAAAGAAATGGTTATCATCCTTACGTCCATCCATTAAGCGGAAGACCTATGTCCCAGCTTCCATAACAATATGTTATACTAAGAGACATACAACAAATAACCTGGACACACTCACAAAGAACCTGGACACACTTACAAAGCTGCAGACATTCACCTTTCCCTGGCTTCTCTGCCCACATTCCACTATTGCTAGGCCTCACCCCTCCTGGAACTCCTGACAGCACACAAACCAGAAACAACATTATTATAACCATTGCCCCATCTAAGCAGTACACAGGGACCATACTCAGGGGATTACCTGTCCTGGGTCAGCCAATAGTCGAGGTACCAGAGTAATGGAAGCATCTGGCCAGAAACAGAGTGACAGCCCCTGCTTCCTGGGCCTTTTAAAGGGGCTTGTGAGGGGAGTGGTTACACAACAATGCAATACCATCTGCTCTCAGTTGATAGGTGAGCCACAGGTGGGCAGGAGCAAATATCTAAGTGTTGTGGGCTAAGGAGTTGATTAGTGCTCGTTGGGATGGGTAGGAACAGGAACTGGGCTTGTAGCTAAAAATGCCTAGACTAATTGGACTTGTCTGCATTCAATATCCTGGCTAAACTAGGACGTGGGGAAGTGGTTGAGGATGGAATTAACATTCCATTGCTGTCAGAACTCACCTTCAGGACAGAGGATATGGGACACAGCCAAACTTCATTTGCCCACTGTCAATGGGTGCTGGCTATCACTGGCTGCACTCCATAACAATCCTCAAATAATGAGGGTGAGCCTGCTAGATGGAGAAAAGTAAGAACATTCTGAACAGGGAATAGAATATGAGAAGACTCAAAAATAAAAGCAAACAAAGAAAGCAGTTTTGTAGCTCAGGGAACTGACAAAAGGCTGATATGACCAAAGCAGTATGAAAAGACAATGATCAAATCATATGATAGGACCGTGGAGTTAGAACACAGGGCTCGAGAAGGAGGAGAATCAAGGATGGCTTCCAATACCCTCTCCTGATCAGCTGGCTAGTGACTTGCAGACACAGGAAAGATTGTTGTAGGGGGAGGTTACTGATATTTCAGAAAGGGAAGTGGGGGTAGTGATACTCTGACCAATAAATGGGAACGCCTTCACAGGACAGAGCACTTTATGGCACTGCCAGTTCAGATTTTGAGTATGCTTTGTGAGCTAAAGTACGTGTCAGTCCTTGGTGTTATATCCTTCACTGATTCTATTCTTTGTGCACAATCCTCTAAGAGCACGGCACAAGATAGTCTCTCACTTTGCTTTTCATTGTAGAGGTGCATTTTCTGATGTTAATGGAAAATTAGATAGAGGTGCATGAAGGGATATTAGCTAGGCATCATTTTAAATGAAGTGTATTATTCTTTTAAGTGATACTGTTGAAGGTGGCTTTATTCATGTGCAGCAGTGTGGCTGACACCTTGGTTACAATGTTGATATTTTTTCCTTTATAGCCAGTGCATATATTGTACTTGCTTTGCAGAGGAACTTGAATACCTATAGTACGATTTCCAGTAGTTTTATTTCAAGTAATAAACCTCACAGTGGAACTGAGATTAAGTAAGAAACCATATATCACATTTGACACATCAAAATTTTTCTTCTTTCTTCTACTTCTCTTTTCCCTCTTTTTCATTAGGCTCTATCAAGGATATTTTCACAGGCTCAGACATCGATTTCATGCATGAAGTTCTGTTTTAAATTTAAAGCAACTTAATATTTTCATTTACTTTCCAGTTTCAATTTTGAAATGTTTGTTAATTAATTGCACAAGTATCAGAGCATACAAAAACCAAGGCTCAGAGCTGGGCCACCTTTAAGTTCCACCTTATATGATACATGGGACTAAGAGAACAATCTAAACTCCTGGGACTCAGAATCTCCACTCAAAAATGAAGATAATTGTGGCTTCAACTTACATGAGTGCTGTGAAAATAGAAAAGGTCAAAATACGTAAAACACTCAGAATGACACAGCATATAACAATTTATCAAGTTTAGCTATTCATGTAAGTGCTATTAAACTGATTTAAAATTTAATGTTATAATTGTTTTCTATAACTACTGAATGCATTACACAGTGTTAAATAGAATGACAAATAAACTAGAAGATATGTAAAACCAAGTGAAGTAAAACAAAGTAAAAGTCATTTTTAATGTTATCCTCTATAATACAAATTGCCAAAACATACTAAGCAATACTTGTAGAATTTTTTGATGTCATAAGGACTGAAGATTTTTATATCCAGCCCAGGTAGAATTCCACAAATGTGGAAATAAAAGAAAAAACACTACAAGAATTCATTCTCTGATACTCAAGTAAATGATCTGTCTTTAAAAATCAGAATAGTAAATATAACAATGCAGGATTGGTCATTTGGCATGATGATTCAATCACCACTTGGGATACCTCGAGCCCATACCAAAGTATGTGGGTTCAAGTCCCAGGTTGGCTCCACATTCCAGATGTCTAGTTATGTATGTCCTGAGAGGCAGCGGGCAATGGCTCGAGAGCTTGAGTTCCTACTACCTAACAAGACAGACCCAGACTGAATGTCTGAGTTCCAGGCATTTGTGAGGCACTAGAAGACCCTTGGAAGATGATGTGGGGAAAAGGTTTTTTCACCCTCTTTTCCCACCCCCTCACTCTGCCTCTCAAATAAATAAAATTGAAATAATAAAAATACTACTACCACTAAGAAGTTATAGTCATAATTACAACAATAAGAAACTATAGTATAAACAATGGTGAAATATAATATATATATATACATAATCCAATTAATTGTCACTTAGATGTCATAAAAATGAATCCAAATGTGAAAGAAATGGTTCTTTAATCACATTTTAAAACAAAATTAGATAAGGCATGGAGACAACTGTTGCATTCGTCAGACTGAGGACTGGATGACCAGCACTCCATGGCGTGGTTCACAAAGGCCCAGAGAAGCAGAAAGTGGCTTTTCCCATCCACCCACAAACCGAGAAAGTGAACGAGCAGCCATTACTGAGACAGTTACTGAAGGACTATGCTACTATAACAACAGGGAGAAAACAGTGAGAAGAGGGAGAGAGGGAAGGGAAGGTATGGGCAGCGGCACCACACACCTACAAAACTATGTCATGGAAAATAATAAAATATAAAAATTAAACTCTGCAATGGTTAATTAGAAAATACAATAGCACTGATTAATATAATTGCTGATGTTCAAAATATTCAAAGTAGTTAAAGAACACATGCATAAATGAAAATTTTAAATAAAATATGTGAACTATGGGCCCGGCGGTGTGGTCTAGTGGCTAAAGCCCTCTCCTTGAACGCCCCAGGATCCCATATGGGTGCCAGTTCTAACCCCAGCAGCTCCACTTCCCATCCAGCTCCCTGCTTGTGGCCTGGGAAAGCAGTCGAGGACGGCCCAAAGCTTTGGGACCCTGCACCCTCGTGGGAGACCTAGAAAGAAGTTCCTGGTACCCAGCTTCGGATTGGCGCAGCACCGGCCGTTGTGGTCACTTGGGGAATGAACCACTGGACGGAAGATCTTCCTCTCTGTGTCTCCTCTGTGTATATCTCACTTTGTAATAAGAATAAAATAAATCTTTTTTAAAAAATAAAACATGTGAACTAATCTTTCTAAAAGGTTTGTTTGTTTTTATTACAAAGGCATATTTACAGAGAGGAAAGACAGAAAGATCTTCCATCTGCTGGTTCACTCCCCAAAAGGCTGCAGTGCTGCAGCTGACCTGAAGCCGGGAGCCAGGAGCTTCTTGTAAGTCTCCCATATGGATGCAAGGGCCAAGGACTTGGGCCATCCTTCACTTGCTTGCCCTAGACACAAGCAGAGAACTGGATGGGAAGTGGAGCAGCCGGGACACAAATCCCATCTCCCCCTTATATGGGATGCCACCCTTGGAGGTGGAGGATTAGCCAGCTAAGCTATGGTCCTGGCCACATGAATTAACCTTAAACAATTCACTGCTACATCTAAGGAAATAAGCTCTAGAATTAAGACAATATTGCCTTATTAAATCTATCAAATAACCACAGAAGAATGAATGTGCTATGTTTTAAATAAATATACGAAGACTGTTCAGAAATGTGTTAAAGAGTTTTTCTCAAGTTTCAAGGAGTGTGTAATTATTATTCCATGTAATATTAGAGGGAAAACTGGAGAGCTTCTCATTTTACAAAGCTGGCTTTGCTCTGACTCAGAACTTGACAAAAACATCAAATAATAAATGAATATCATCCCAGAAGAAGAGATGTTAAAACTGAAATAATGACATAATACAAAAACAAAATAGAACTAAAAAACAACTTAAAAAGAAATTACCCATTAAAACTAAACTGCAATTATACCATAAAACAGGACTGTTTCATTGTCAGAATATAACTCATTACTGCAAGTAGGAATAATAACAGAAGCCACATTATTCAGATTGGATTTCTGAGTCAGCCAACTGAGATGATTAGAAAGAAGGAGACACATCTATTATTATTTGCAGCTTAAAACTTACCATATTTATGAACCCAAAAATAATTAACTAAAAGTTGTTAAATACAAATATGGATTTTATCAGGGCTAAAAGATACAATCAACATAAAACCGTTTCTTCCTTTGCTCTCCTGATACCCAGTTGGAGCTGCTAAAAGGAAATAAGCAATTCATTTGTCTAGGAATCATCTTGGTTCCTTGACTCCTCCTGGCTACAGATAGGCTCAGCTCCATCTTTTGCGGCAACCTGGGGAGTGAACCAGCAGACAGAAGATCTTTCTGTCTGTCCCTTTCTCTGTAAATCTGCCTTGCCAATAAAAATATATAAATCTTTAACAAAACTTAAAAAAATATTTTCATATATATCTGCCTATATCCATAGGCATCTATATGCTTTTACCTATCTATACTATGCTCCTAGCTGGAAAGAATATTATAAAGATATTAATCTTACATCTATTTATAGTTTTACACAGTTTTTAGACAATTTTATACCTGCCATAATGGATAGATTTCATTTATGCAGAAGCCTCATTTCCAGTTTCCTGTAAATGCGCCGTCACTGTTGTCTGTTGTAAATGCTCTTTGTTTCACTGACAAGCTCAGATAATATAGGTGTTTACGAAGATGCTCAGCGTATGTACAGAAGAGTAAGCAAATTCAAAATTGTACTTTTCAAGCTCTTAGCACTGAATGTTTAACATATTTTACTCTTTTTTTAAAAAAAAAATACCTATTTTAGGCACATACGTGGAAGCCTATGTATTTATAAAGGATGTCCCTTAGAACCAGTCCAAGAATAAATAATTTACTGGATTCCAACATATTTTTAGCCAGTCTCTTCCATCCACTGTCTTTAAAATGAAATTTTGAAGGATGTGCTTCTCTACCTGGTCTTCCAATCGGCCCATTTGGTTTCACTGGTGAAGGTGACAGACATTTGCATAACCCAACACTTACTATGACTATGAAATGGATGACGTAACATCTGAAAAGGCTCTGTGGCATTCGGCAGATGCCTGTGACCACTGCACCAAAGCCGCCCAGCCACAAATGGTCGGCTTGTCACGTGGGGAACTTAGTTAACAAGTACATATGTGGATTACTTGTTTTCAATCCCTTTTCTGCTGGCACAAGTCAGAGGTGCTGTTCCAAGTGGGAAATGCGGGTACGAGCAGCAATTCACAAAGTGTCTGCTGCCTTTTTTGTGTCTGTTGGTGGGACACTGGAAGATGGGCCTGGCACAGTTCATCTGTCACAAATGCTTAATGCCATCCCTGGGGACAGGAAGATCATGAGCCCAGAAAAACACAGCTTTTAGCTGCTTGATGCTGAAAATTTCAGGCAAAACTCCAAAAGCCCTCAAACCTAATGTCAAGCTGACAAAGTGCCAAAAACTGCTCTGGCATTAAATTTTCACTCTTTATTTTCCTTCTTCAGGTTAACAGCTTGCGAAAATAATAACGTGATAGTGCCACCCTACGTTCCAAATACCTCACATGCCATCTTGTTAAGCCTTGGCCTCCCTTTGAGTGTAATGAGAACTGAGCTGACTTAGGCATTGTACAGATGAGAAGCCCCACGGGGGATGGTCAAATGACTGGGCCATGAACATACTGAGTGACCACATAGGCCCCGGGTCTGAATAAACAAGGCCAGGCATCATAGGAAAGGACCTGGAAAGTCCTACTAGTGTCAAAAAGGGCCAGACTAAGACTCACAGGCCAGGAGACAGATTAGGGTAATAAATTGGTAAAAAGTGATAAAAATACACCCCAGGAGATGAGACAAGGCAGCACAAGAAAGTAGCCCAGGCATGTGGCCAACTGGAATCGACGGGGACCAGCACAGACCAGCAGGGGAGGCTCATGACAGCAGGCACAGTGGAATACTGTCCTTCTCTTTCCTCCTTTCCTCCATCCCTCCCATCTCTCTCTCTTTTCCAGGCATCTAAGCCCACTCCCCATAAGTACAGAACCCACTGTTGAAAAACAATGGTAACAAACAGCTCTTTTACTCCTAAACACTAAAAAATAACTGTCCTAGCTTTAAGCAAATGATCCAAATTTATCCAGAGGAAGTGTCTTAGAGGAGCAAAGGACTTTTGGAACTGTATGGCCATTGCATCCAATGCCCAATGAGGTTGGTAGCACTGCAACACTGTTGCCCTATGGGTGTTCTTTTGCCTAGGGCTCTAATCAACACATTTCCCTTCATCCCTTCTTGTTTTCTGACCCTGATTCTCCAGGCGTCTTGTTAACAAAGTGATCTATTCGCTATGCTTATAATAAACTCCTTTTCAGCTGAGATTAACAAGGCTCAGGTTCTGTTTCTAGAAGCCTGGGAAAAATACCTGCAATAGGCAGTGACCAAGCCTATAGAGAAGCTGAGATCAGGAGGCCCAAAGAGCTGGTACTGGGTTTGTAGCAACAAAAACTATGGATCTGAGGGAAGAATTGACATAGTGGAAAACCAGGTTAGGCAGAAAGTACTTAACACTCTAAAATCAATTTCATTTTTATTTCCAACTGTCCTATAGGACTGTATTTCCTATTCTTCCATGCAGTAGGGTATGGCATGAAGCTTTGATTCAGTCTAAAGAAATGTGAGTTGATTGACATTTATCTCTTAAAAATCTAGGTCATTAAAACTCCCCATGTGTACTGATCTATACTCCTTTTTCCTCTCTGTTTTGTAGAGAGGCCTTGAAATCCATGTATTGAAGATGGCAGAATTCCCATAATCCTGGGTCACGCACCCTGCTGAACTGTTCTTCTGTTTAATACTGACAACTAATCGATGATTTTTTGGTGTTGGAAATTTGGCACAGCTCTTGGATGTTGCTTGCGACAAATGTGCCCCTCTTCAGAATGCCTGGTTTGAGTTTCAACTCTTTCACTTTTAATCCAGCTTCCTACTAATGTGTACCCTGGGAAGCAAGGGATTATGGCTCCAGTATCTGGGTCCTTGCCACCGATATGGGAGACTTGGACCAAGTTCCAGACTGTGGTCTTCAGTGGGGCCCAGTCCGGGCTAATGATGGCATTTGGGGAGTTGACCAGCACACTGAAGATCTCTCTCATTTCAAGTAAAAATAAATTTAAGTGTTTTATATGGAAACATAAGCCATTAGGTTTTTGGAAATCTACTTATTACAGAATCGTCTAACTATACCATGTGTAGTAAAAAAAAAAAATAAAAAATCCTAGGTAATCAAGAATGGTTTCAAATTCAAAGCAGGGCCAAGAGCAAGGCTGAGGGGAAGTTGAGCCTTTGCAATAATGGTCTATAGCCTTAATTTTGTTTTCTAGTTGAGAGAAAAAAAAAAACAGATGAGAATTGGGACAAAAATCTCTGAGAGTGTATTTGGCAGCTATAGCTATACAGGTTGAAAGGAACTAGGCACAAATGCCAAACAACTTATCAGATATGTCACAATTCTGGATAGAATCAGAGAACTAATTGGGTGTTAATAAATTCTAAATTTAGTTCCTTTTCTATTGTTACAGTATCTTTATGCTAGGGATAACTAAGTAACATTGATTGTACCTTGGGGAAAGGCAGGGGCAATTCCATAGCCTATGAAAATATATAATAAAACAAAATAAAAAATTTTTAAATGTAAAAAAACAGAAACATTAACTCTAGGTCTGTTCCCCTCCCCTCATTCAACTGCAAACAGATCCCAGTGAAAATATCTTGCTCTCCTGTCTTGAACTTGTTCCCAACTCCTAGGGTTTATAATAAAACATTGGTGATTTTTATTAAACTTATTTCCCAGTTTCCTCCCCTTTTCTTACTCTGCTGTGAGCATGTGACATCTCAGGGCACTTGGAGAAGTTTTGGTAACCACATCAGTTGCTAGGCTCATGCATGTGTTGAGTATAGACCCTGTATGTATTTGTTAAATGAAATCACTCTTATTTCCTCTATTTAATGAGACAACATTTCTCTGATGTTTCATCTCTATGTCCAACCTAGAAGAAACCACAGAAACTACTTAGCCCAACTGCCATACATCCCAGTTAGGAAATTCTCCTCTATCACGTATTTCTATTCTGTGCACGTTTATATCTACTGATGAGATACTCACTACCCTAAGAGAAATCCTGTACCATTGAGGGAGAGAAAAAAAGTTAAGAATTGTGCTTATTTTTTAAAGACATATTCTGCTAATATTCCACTGATTGTTCAGCCTTGGGATCCCCTGGTGATCACATATCCCAACAACAACTCTTTTGACTAGGAGTCAGTAAATGGCTTGCTAACTCTCCCCTGGAAGTCAAGCAACTCCCAGACATAAGCAGATTGAGTCTCCACTCCTAGATGGAGTTTACTCAACTATTAAATGAGAGGGATAGAAAAGATTATACTGGAGACCACTGACAAAAATGATTCATGTAGCAAGAATCTCCTACCCACCACTAGGGACTCTATTCCAAGATTCACTGCTAACACTACTGGCCAGACCTAAATCGATTTGTTTGCATTGTTATCCCATTCATGTATCTTTACATTCCCCATAAAGATATCAGGAAAAAAATCTTCACAAAAGTATATTAAAATCCAAATACAATAACTATATTTATGTTCCTCAGAATCCCAGAAAAAGTTAAATAAGGATAAATGCACTACTGGCTCAAAGACACTAAGGTTTTGATACCCTTTAATTTACCAATAAATCATTGGTAGTATTTTTAGAAATCTACAGTTGCTTAATTGGTCATGGCTATCAAAACATACACTTTCTAATCGCCCACCCTATTCTTTCCATTATATCACTTAAAATGAAATCACAGTGAAGAGATGTTTTATTCCTGCCATCATCAGGCACAGCAGTCAGAGACAAGCAGCAAAAGACATCTTGGGAAAGCACAGTGCTGAGGTCTCTGCACAGTAGGAGAACTGCATCAAGATGAGTCTTACCAATGAAGAGTCAGGTGTTGTTTGATGCACTTTGTCCAATCCAGAAGTGGAGCCCAGATGGTGACAAAAAGCAAGTACGGTGAGCAATAGGAGCATTGGTTGAACAAGGAAAGATAGAAATGGCCTGAGTTCCTTGTAGTCCAAAGTACAAGGTAACATGGATACAAGCTTGGGCTTCAGCTTAAGTTGAGTTACAGGAAAGATCAAGGTTCATCCAGCAAGTTTGAAATTTGAAAGACAAAGTAAACATTGTGCCCATATTTAACTGCACTTTGGGAGAGTATTTCAGTCCTTCAGTTGTGTGAATATATCTTATGAAAAATGAAAGGCCCTGTCCAATGTGTTCTGTGCTCTGATTAGAACACAGCTAGTATTTAACAGAAATCTCAAACCAGATAGGGCATATCCACTTTGGCTCATCCCAAAAAAATAAAACAAGAATGTACTGTAATAGGGAAGGTATAAGCAACACCAAACCACAGTAACCAAGAACAAAATTCACTTGATAGAAAACTCTACACCCAAACATCAACACAAAGTGCTTGGGAAGCTGGAACTCTTCCCTTAGATCCTTGATTTCCACTGAACACTACATGTTGCACCGAAAAGGTCCACAAAACCACTGGGACCTCCTCACTGAAATAACCCAAAGGTCCCCCAAATTCTCATAACAAGCTACCTCCGGCACCTTCTTGTAATGCTGCCTTCTCAGACCCCGCCCCCCCCCCCAATAGAACTAGTCCACATTGGGCTTAAGCTGGAGGATCTGCTTCTACAGGAAGCTGTGCTGGAGACTCAAGCAGGAGAGACAAGTCTGTAAGTACCATGGCTGTGAGAAAGTTGTCCAAGATCAACTTTTCACTCGGACCAAAAAAGAAGCTTAAATCATTAAGAAACATGTCTATTAATCAGCTCCTCACTGTTCAGCCACCTTGCAGTGCACTTTAACTAGGGAGGCTTTCACTAAGTAAACATGCCTTAAAATCCTTTGTAATTAAAGGTTATAAAGCCTCATGGGGGTGGGTGGACTATGAAAAAGAGATCTGTGAACATATTTTTACATTGGCAAGAAAAACAAAATGTCACTCAACTAAATTTAAGATGGTTCACACACATCTGCTACCACCAGAATGTCATTTAAAAAAAAAAAAGAAAGAAATAGATGTGGAAAGCTCACAATCTAAACAGCTCTGGACATTTTTCTGCTGTCCAGATGACTTATGCTACATCAATAATGATGGAGAAGTAATCGAAACAGAAGCCAATGTGTGTTTGTGGTTTGTCATGTGGCAACAACTACTGGTTAAATAAACACAGAGACAACCATAGTTTAAATACAATGTGCAGGTGAGCTATAGTTAGAAATGTTTCACAGAAATGTTTCCCCCCCAAAAAAGCATCAAGTATAAAATACACTTCTGACAATATCCTAAGTGAATCACACTCTTAGAAAATACAGACAGATACAGAATAACTTTCTGAATCAGATAGAGACGCCCTCCATGGCTCATTTACAAGCACAATGCACATGAATGTCATAACATGGACCTTGCAAACTATTGAAGCTGTGTGACAGCCTGGTTGGTGAGAATGGCTCGTCCAAATCCACCACCAGAGAGAATGGACACCATTTTTGCAAGGAAATAGTCAGAGTTCAAAAATCACAAAGGTGTGTTAAATAGGAAATAAAGGCACTCTTCACTCACCTGCAAAAACAAAGCTGAACTGTAGGATTTGGAGAAATAGAACTAAAAGAACTAGAATCACACATCTGCTTTTTGCTCTTTTAAATTTTGAGTTCTTTAAAATATTGATATCAATCTAAAAATCATTACAGATCCATTTAGCAAAACTGACTAAAAAATGTTCAAGATCTCCTTAATATAAAATTAAGTCACATCTCTTAAAATTATGCACTCCATACAGTGTCAAAATGTAAGTACCATTTATCTACAAATCAAATGCCAGATTGAACAGTGAAAAAGCAAGAGTAATTCACTTGGAAATTATTCATAAAAGAACCAGTTAGTTATATCTGAGTGAGAATTTTAGCTAAGTAAATTTCATTTACCACCAATTTTCTAAATATGAGAAAATCACTTAAGGAAATAAATTTTATATTTCAAGACATAAAATGATAACTTCAATTAGACTTTTAAATAAATACTTCAGCATAAATAAATGTTCTAAACCGCTCTTAGCTGGCCAGAACAAGAAACAAAATTACTTTTTAATGATACTATATTCTCCCAGACAAATTGAAACAGTTAATAAGAATATCTGTTGGGTCATTCCAGGGGATAATTCAAAGCATCATTTCTTCATTGGCTGTTTGATCTCAAAACATCATAGATACACACACCTCTCCTGCATTTAGGGAAGAAGTTAACAGATAGTTTTTTTTTGCAGAAACCATATTGTTAAATTCTTGTTTAAATAGTTAAATTGGACTATTTTAAAATTAAACAAAAATTTGAAAATTTGTTCAAAGTACCATGTCAGTGGTTCATAAGTAATCATTTTAAGCTAATTAATCCTCAGTTTAAATGCAATGAAGGCCATTACTCTCTGCAGCTTCAGTTTAACTAGACTTGGCTAGACTTTGAAATATCTCCTCCTCCTCCTCCTCCAGTGTAAAAAATATGAGACATTTAAAATAGGTAGCAGGCATTTGGAAAACTTACGCTGCTGGTTTGCTTGCCCTGGTCACATTCCCACGAAGTCACAAGCTGCCCAGAGCTGTCCATGGTGCTGAATAGTTACTCTTGCCCATTAGAGGAGGAAGAGCTGTTTTGAAAGAAATTCATCAAAGGCCACCTATGCCCTTGGAAAGTTACCTGAAGAATCTCTGTAACACATACTAGAGAGACAATGCTTCTGTCCTTCAGTTATCAACCATCACAGTCACACAGATCCAAGGATATTGCAGAGCAGAAATCTCCAATTATTGACCAAAAGGAGGGAGAGCACTTAAGAAGTTGTAGTTTATGCTCTTCAGATTGAAAGCACACACACACACACACACACACACACACACACACACACACACACACAGACAATGCTACTCAGAGAATAGAGGATTCCAGAAAACTTCCTGATCTTCACGCAGAAAACAAGCTCCCATTAGTTCAAAGCAGGCAATTCACTTCATCCTATCATTACATCTACTTTTTGATGAAAAAAAAAGGAGTTGAAATATCGATCAGAATTCCACTGGGCACTGCACACACTGCATAAGCAGGTCTGCTTGCGGTAGCC